>NC_133799.1:756413-781413 GCF_043250625.1 Sebastes fasciatus
CTGAATGCTCTAGGTCTCTAGTCTGATCCATCCATCCTCTGAATGCTCTAGGTCTCTAGTCTTATCCATTCATCCTCTGAATGCTCTAGGTCTCTATTCTGATCCATCCATCCTCTGAATGCTCTAGGTCTCTAGTCTGATCCATCCATCCTCTGAATGCTCTAGGTCTCTAGTTTGATCCATCCATCCTCTGAATGCTCTAGGTCTCTAGTTTGATCCATCCATCCTCTGAATGCTCTAGGTCTCTAGTCTGATCCATCCATCCTCTGAATGCTCTAGGTCTCTAGTCTGATCCATCCATCCTCTGAATGCTCTAGGTCTCTAGTTTGATCCATCCATCCTCTGAATGCTCTAGGTCTCTAGTTTGATCCATCCATCCTCTGAATGCTCTAGGTCTCTAGTCTGATTCATCCATCCTCTGAATGCTCTAGGTCTCTAGTCTGATCCATCCATCCTCTGAATGCTCTAGGTCTCTAGTCTGATCCATCCATCCTCTGAATGCTCTAGGTCTCTAGTCTGATCCATCCATCCTCTGAATGCTCTAGGTCTCTAGTTTGATCCATCCATCCTCTGAATGCTCTAGGTCTCTAGTCTGATCCATCCATCCTCTGAATGCTCTAGGTCTCTAGTTTGTGGCTGTAAAGTTTCATGAGGCTGTGATTATCCTAGAGGTCACCACAGGTCATTTTATACAGTGAGGTCAATGAAATGTCTCCTATGGGGACTAACATCATCACACATGAATCCAGTTGGGCTCATTGGATCCACAAGAGTCTCAGCTTTACAGTGAGACCCAGTTTATGTGATTCAAAGACTGTTTAGGGACCTCAGTATGCAGAAATATTCAGTACCATGAGTTATTATGTGTGTGTTGCCACTACAGAAAGAGACAGTCAGAGTTGCCCGTCGTTATCAGAAGGGTTTAGTCATCAGTGTTCCTGTTGGTAGTATTTTATCAGAGGAAACTGGGCTCTGAGCAGGTCTACGGGGCTCAGACTGACTCATGCTCCACCACCAGCGACGACAAACACACTGGAAATATTTCCTCTGTTGCCGTGGAAACGCCAGTAAAAAGAAGCCAAAAACTGCTTTCTGACTTTCCTCCAGTTTGGGTTTTGTGAGTGTTGCTAAAATGAAAAAAAACTATCCTTGGACAGACGCTGGATGCTTTCAGAGAGCTGAGGTTCTGAGACAACTGAACAGAACCCGTCCCTGTTCCGTCTCAGTGCCGGCACACTCAGTTAGAGTCCAGCTGGTGAACATAGAGGAGCATTTAGCAGCTAAAGAGACACAGATATCTCCCTCCACAGACTGGATATGAAGATGGACGACGCTAGCCAAGAGAATAAGCGCTCCTTGTTTTGCTTGACGGCCGAGGGAACTAGTCTCACGGATACACCTCGAGAGGCTTCGAAGCAACACACATGGTTTTAAAGAAAGATTTGAGTGTATTTGGGGCCCAATTATTAGACACTTTGACTCCCCCGACTGTTAGCTGAAGTCTCTACTGCGTAACATCCAGTTCATCTATTCTTTTCTGTTCTTTCCCTGATATGATATAGGAGGAAATGTGAATTTATGTCTGTCTAATCTGCCTTTCTTGTGGTGGTTGTCTTTTTTTTAATCATTTTTTATTTTGTATTTATTTTTTTATTTTTTTCATCATTTTCACTATTTTATTTTTATTTTTATTTATTTATTTTTTCATTATTTTCATTATTATTTGTATTAATTAATTTATGTTAATTTTCCTTTCAGTATTTTCATTATTTTCTTTTTATTTATTTATTTATATTTGTTTTTGATTTATGTTTATTTTATTTTTTATGTTTTTTCATTATTTTTTCATTATTTTTGTTTATTTTTATTATTTTCTTTTCATTCTTTTCATTCTTTTTTATTTTATTTTATTTTATGCGTGTCTTTTTGTATGTGGGGTTGGTATGTTTGAGTCTGTCTGTAGATGTTACCTCTTTGTTTGTGATGAGAATTAAAAATAATTATATTAAAAAAAAAGATATATATATTTTTTGCTACTTATAATAAAATCTAACCAAATATTCTGCTTCAATCCGTAGTTGTTGACATTTATTCTTTTAAAATGACTTGAGTCACATGTCATAATTAAAACTGAAAAACATGAACCTTTAATTAATATTAATAATTAACAATATTGATCAATCATCCAGGAGACTCTGGCTGCATATTAAAGTAGTTAGTGAGAGAGAGAAGAGACAGATGGTGGAGGTAGCCTGACTTTAAGTTCACAAACTCTGGATCCTACATTTCCCATAATGCACCATCATGCCAATAAATGTCCCCAGCTGTCATTGAGCTGTCTGTCCACCAGGTGGCAGCAGAACTCTTCTCTCAGATATTATTAGATCAGTGATGAATGTGTCACCTCCCTGTTAAACTGTGTTATTGGACTGTTTCAGGTACCTTTCACTTTAACTTTAACTAGTTGATGGAGTATATTTACACTCTTTATCGCCATCTAGTCCGGCTCCAGGATGCTCTGAGTTATTGATCTCTGAGTATCTAGTTTCCCATCTGGTATCAATAATAAACTCAGTTCATCTGCAGCAGCTCTTCTATTTGAACTAGAGATGTTGGGATGTTTAGAAATACAAGTTCTGCAAACTGTCGACCACTTTATGACATTTACTTTTCATCAATACGAATTTAAAGCACAACTTGATTTATAAAGTTTTTGATGTGTCATGCTGCTAATTAGTAAAATAATTTTTCCAATTTACAAAAAGGGAAGTTTGTGTCTGTGAACACGAATCAAACCGGTTCAATTTAGTGATCGTTTCATGAACCGAGACTGAGTTGATCAGGTCCGTTGGATCGTCCAGCAGCTTTTAATCAGCTGAGTATTAAAGAAATAAAAGATCTTTTCTGTTTATTTCTTCACAGTAGAAAAGGTTCTATAAATATTATATTCACACAACAACAGGTTCTATAGAGGTTCTGTTAAAAGTTGCATTGAATCTGGGTGAAAACATGAAGAACTGGAGCCACTGGACTGGTTCTGATTCACACTGGGCTGGTTCAAGAGAGTGTTGATGATGCCAGTAGAGAGTGTTGATGATACCAGTAGAGTGTTGATGAAGCCAGTAGAAAGTGTTGATGATGCCAGTAGAGAGTGTTGATGATACCAGTAGAGTGTTGATGAAGCCAGTAGAAAGTGTTGATGATACCAGTAGAGAGTGTTGATGAAGCCAGTAGAGAGTGTTGATGAAGCCAGTAGAGAGTGTTGATGAAGCCAGTAGAAAGTGTTGATGAAGCCAGTAGAGTGTTGATGAAGCCAGTAGAGAGTGTTGATGAAGCCAGTAGAGAGTGTTGATGATACCAGTAGAGAGTGTTGATGATACCAGTAGAGAGTGTTGATGAAGCCAGTAGAGAGTGTTGATGATACCAGTAGAGAGTGTTGATGATACCAGTAGAGAGTGTTGATGAAGCCAGTAGAGAGTGTTGATGAAGCCAGTAGAGAGTGTTGATGATACCAGTAGAGAGTGTTGATGAAGCCAGTAGAGAGTGTTGATGAAGCCAGTAGAGAGTGTTGATAATACCAGTAGAGAGTGTTGATGATACCAGTAGAGAGTGTTGATGAAGCCAGTTGAGGGTGTTGATGAAGCCAGTAGAGAGTGTTGATGAAGCCAGTAGAGAGTGTTGATAATACCAGTAGAGAGTGTTAATGAAGCCAGTTGAGAGTGTTGATGAAGCCAGTAGAGAGTGTTGATAATACCAGTAGAGAGTGTTGATGATACCAGTAGAGAGTGTTGATGAAGCCAGTTGAGGGTGTTGATGAAGCCAGTAGAGAGTGTTGATAATACCAGTAGAGAGTGTTGATGAAGCCAATTGAGAGTGTTGACGAAGCCAGTAGAGAGTGTTGATAATACCAGTAGAGAGTGTTGATTAAGCCAATTGAGAGTGTTGATGAAGCCAGTAGTGTTGATGAAGCCAGTAGAAAGTGTTGATGATACCAGTAGAGAGTGTTGATGAAGCCAGTTGAGAGTGTTGATGAAGCCAGTAGAGAGTGTTGATAATACCAGTAGAGAGTGTTGATGAAGCCAATTGAGAGTGTTGATGAAGCCAGTAGAGTGTTGATGAAGCCAGTAGAGTGTTGATGAAGCCAGTTGAGAGTGTTGATGAAGCCAGTAGAGTGTTGATGAAGCCAATTGAGAGTGTTGATGAAGCCAGTAGAGTGTTGATGAAGCCAGTAGAGTGTTGATGAAGCCAGTTGAGAGTGTTGATGAAGCCAGTAGAGAGTGTTGATAATACCAGTAGAGAGTGTTGATGAAGCCAATTGAGAGTGTTGATGAAGCCAGTAGAGTGTTGATGAAGCCAGTAGAAAGTGTTGATGAAGCCAGTAGAGTGTTGATGAAGCCAGTTGAGAGTGTTGATGAAGCCAGTAGAGAGTGTTGATGATACCAGTAGAGAGTGTTTATGATACCAGTAGAGAGTGTTGATGATACCAGTAGAGAGTGTTGATGATACCAGTAGAGAGTGTTGATGATACCAGTAGAGTGTTGATGAAGCCAGTACAGAGTGTTGATGATATCAGTAAAGAGTGTTGATGATACCAGTAGAGAGTGTTTATGATACCAGTAGAGAGTGTTGATGATACCAGTAGAGAGTGTTGATGATACCAGTAGAGTGTTGATGAAGCCAGTACAGAGTGTTGATGATACCAGTAGAGAGTGTTGATGAAGCCAGTAGAGAGTGTTGATGAAGCCAGTAGAGAGTTTTGATGAAGCCAGTAGAGAGTGTTGATGATACCAGTAGAGAGTGTTGATGATACCAGTAGAGAGTGTTGATGAAGCCAGTAGAGAGTGTTGATGATACCAGCAGAGAGTGTTGATGATACCAGTACAGAGTGTTGATGATACTGGTAGAGAGTGTTGATGATACCAGTACAGAATGTTGATGAAGCCAGTCGAGTGTGTTGATGATACCAGTAGAGAGTGTTGATGATACCAGTAGAGTGTTGATGAAGCCAGTTGAGAGTGTTGATGAAGCCAGTAGAGAGTGTTGATGATACCAGTAGAGAGTGTTGATGAAGCCAGTAGAGAGTGTTGATGATACCAGTAGAGTGTTGATGATACCAGTAGAGAGTGTTGATGAAGCCAGTAGAGAGTGTTGATGATACCAGTAGAGTGTTGATGAAGCCAGTACAGAGTGTTGATGATACCAGTAGAGAGTGTTGATGAAGCCAGTAGAGAGTGTTGATGAAGCCAGTAGAGAGTTTTGATGAAGCCAGTAGAGAGTGTTGATGATACCAGTAGAGAGTGTTGATGATACCAGTAGAGAGTGTTGATGAAGCCAGTAGAGAGTGTTGATGATACCAGCAGAGAGTGTTGATGATACCAGTACAGAGTGTTGATGATACTAGTAGAGAGTGTTGATGATACCAGTACAGAATGTTGATGAAGCCAGTCGAGTGTGTTGATGATACCAGTACAGAGTGTTGATGATACTAGTAGAGAGTGTTGATGATACCAGTACAGAATGTTGATGAAGCCAGTCGAGTGTGTTGATGATACCAGTAGAGTGTTGATGATACCAGTAGAGAGTGTTGATGAAGCCAGTAGAGAGTGTTGATGATACCAGTAGAGAGTGTTGATGATACCAGTAGAGAGTGTTGATGAAGCCAGTTGAGAGTGTTGATGAAGCCAGTAGAGAGTGTTGATGATACCAGTAGAGAGTGTTGATGATACCAGTTGAGAGTGTTGATGATACTAGTAGAGAGTGTTGATGATACCAGTACAGAGTGTTGATGAAGCCAGTTGAGAGTGTTGATGATACCAGTAGAGAGTGTTGATGATATCAGTAGAGAGTGTTGATGAAGCCAGTTGAGAGTGTTGATGAAGCCAGTAGAGTGTTGATGATACCAGTAGAGAGTGTTGATGATACCAGTAGAGAGTGTTGATGAAGCCAGTAGAGAGTGTTGATGATACCAGTAGAGAGTGTTGATGATACCAGTAGAGAGTGTTGATGATACCAGTAGAGAGTGTTGATGATACCAGTAGAGAGTGTTGATGATACCAGTATAAAGGGTTGAGGGCGTGTCAGTGATAGTGTGTGTTTTCTCCAGGTGGGACCTAAACGCTCCGTATATATATATTCTGCAGCATCAGATGTGTTTAAAGTGTCTTCTTTCAAAACTGTCTAGACTCACTAATTACCCAGAACATCAGCTCTGGGTTTTATTCCTGCCTGAGACAGAGACAGAGAGACAGAGAGACAGAGACAGAGCTGGGTGTGGAGGGTTAAAGAAGCTCCAGCAGAGATAACTGCTGCACCAAATATACATATATTTATATTTATATATAGTCATGAAGGCTGGAAATAACTCCTGAACAAGGAGGCAATGATGCCTTATTCAGCCAACACCTTCTACTAGTTTTTATTAACTAGAATCTCTTCCTCACATTGTCAGTTGTTATGCTCATTATTTATTTTTTACAGTGGGTTTATAGAGTTCAAAATCTTTAGTTTGAGTCTTTGCATTGGTTCTTTTAGACCTGTTTTAATCCTGCTCTCATTCTGCAGTGTCTCCGACCACACCTCAACACACCAGAGCAGGTCCACATCCAGCCAGCAGAGGGCAGTCACTACATGGAGTCTGTTTACAGTAACATCAGTATCATCATTTAGTCAGAGCTGCTGCTGCTGAGATGTTAAATGATGTGAACACACACCAGCACTCCTCTTTAAATGAGGACTGTTTTCACAGTTTAACCAGATCACCAGATCACACCCTGCAGACGTGGGATTCACTTAAAAAGCACAATAAGAAGATGTTGAATCGTGATATTTTGGTGAAGTTTTAAACCTTTAGGAGTCACGCTTGATTGGAAACGTTCTTGGTAGTCACATAAATAAATATAACAATAAATATAACAGCAGTTCGTGAAATAGTCACTAAATTTAATGTGTTTGATTCGTGTACATATAGACAGGAATTTAGCTTTTTTTGTGATGCTCAGCACGACTTTCAACAATGTATTTTTCATGCATTTTCCTACGAATGTCCTACTTAGTTAGGTTTGGTACAACATGGCGGTTAGGGTTGAAATAACTCTGGAAGTGGTGTACTTTAAGTACGAAGGTTACGTGACATAAACTACTTCGTTAGCTTGGTTGGCTAGACTTGGTTAGGTTTAGGCAACAAAACTCCTTAGTTAGGTTTAGTAAAAGATGGTGGTTTGGGTTAAAATGACTCCAGAAGTTCTGTAACTGAAGAACAGAAGTTACACATAAATCAACGTTGACTTCTGGCCTCACACGGGGCACCATAGTGGTCTCTCTGGCCTCACACGGGGCACCATAGTGGTCTCTCTGGCCTCACACGGGGCACCAATGTCGGTCTCCTGGTGACAGTCTGGTGTTTTTAGACGCACCCATCCACCCCGACCTCCTCGCTACACGCCGTTCACCGCTCTCTATACTTCCTGGTGTAGGAGCTATTTATTGTTGTTAGTATTTAGTCGTTGCTTTACTAATAATACATTTGATTTATTATTCTAGATGTTTACTTTATTTAGATTAGATTTTTGCAAGTGTTTTATTTTGCTAGTTATTTGTTTAGTTTCACTATTTTCTTGTTAGTAAATGTAGATTTTTTGTGTAATTAGTATTTTGTTTTGCTTTGTTTATGCATTGGGTAACACTGTGGGCATATAGAGGTAGGTAGGCAGGAAGGACCAGCATGCACCTGGGTGGGTTTATGTTTTGTTTTTTTACCAGAACAAAACATCCATGTGCTTGCTTTTTTTTGGATTAATAAATCATCAGAAACACACATTTTGCATCGATAATTGACTCTTTTGCCTGAGAAAACCACATCATGCCCATGATGCATCAGTGGCCCTTTGATTTAAGTTTGATTAAGATTTTTCCGAAAAAAGGATAATAGAAAAATAGGAGGCTTTTTGAGGCGACTTTCTTCGCTGTGTGGATGTGCAAATTATTAAGATGTATTATTAGGGCCCTATTGAAACTGTAGGAATTATTCTTATTTTTCTTACTTAAAGTTAATCACATTTTTGAGGGCCTTATGGTTCTCAAAAAGTTGTTAAACTTTGCACACTTGCGGTCTCGGACTGGGGCGTTGCAAAATGGCTTGCTAACGCGGAAAAATCGAGCCCCTCGTTCAGGTTTCACCTACATGTCTGAAATTTGGCAGACAGATGAAACATGTGGAGACAAACCCAACAGGAAGTCAGCCATTTTGAATTCAATGTGCCATTTCCCCCCATTTTTAGGGGTTTTACAGGCGGCGTACTTTAATGAACTCCTGGAACAGTTGCAGCACTAGTTTGATGCTTCATCACCACTGAGGATGAAGGCTCCCCCCCACGATGCTTCAGTTTATTCTGACCTCAGCTGCTCTTTCACAAACAGGAACATCCACCAAATACACTTTCCTTTCCCCGTTGGGAGCAGTTTTCAGCTTGTGGACTCTTCTTCTCAGTGTGGCTGCCAACAGCCTGCAGCTATGATTACAGCGTTGCACCGTGACGGTAACACGGCTGCATGTTTCAGGAGGTTTCAGCTTCATTATGAACGTCTTCTCAGGGTGTTGGGTTGGAAACTAGTCACCGCTCCTCCCTCCTTCTTCTTCCTCTTCTTCTTTTTCTTCTTCTTCTCTCTCTGTAGTCCTCTCACCTGCTGGATGGATACCTGGATGGATGGCTGACAGACCTGCAGGCTCTGTTGAGCAATCGGACCAGATTTGTTAGTTCGCTCTGAGACAATGTGGTACTGTTGCCATGACGACTGGAGCTGATATTTATCTGATCTGGTGTGTTGACGTATGAGTTCAGAGCTCCTGGAAGACCAGAGAGGAGTTTTATTGGTCTTAAGCTCAGTTTCATTAATGCAGACTGAAGTATACTTAAGTAAAGTTCAAGTTCCTAAGTATACTTTATGTAGTAAGTATACTAATATCAATGTACTAGTAGTATACTTCTTGGGACTAAATTGACCCACTTTTTAGTTTATACAGTAAAAGTATACTTTTAAGTGTATGAAGAGTAAACTTTGAGTTCACAACTAGTTTACATTAAAGTTTATTTTGTACTGCAACTATACTATATACTGATAGTATACTAATTTTATAGTTTACTAGTTTCAATACTTCTTCGGACTAAATATAGGCCCACTTTTTAGTTTATAAAAGTATACTTCAAGTGTAAGTATTGTACTGATAGTTTACTAGTTTTATACTGGTAGCCCACTTTATAGTTCATGAAAGTGAACTTTAAAGTATACTCTCAGTAAACTATTAGTTTAATAGTTATAAAAAATAAATAAGGAAACTAAAAGTATACTCTCTTATTTAAAGGTATAAAAGTAGTATACTAATATCACACTTGAATAAACTTCTTGTTGGTGAGGGTGAACAGTGTGGAGCTCCACTGTGGAGGTCAGTGGAGGTCAGTGGAGGTCAGTAGAGGTCAGGATCTCCTCAGTGGGCCTCTCTCTCTCTCTCTCTCTGTCTCTAGATGACATAAGAGGAGGTGCAGCCAGCCTGCTGTCAGTGTGTTTCTGTATCTTCGTGACTGTAACAGTGAAAGTCCGCAGCCAGCTCTCACCTCTGCCACATAAACACACAGTGAAGACTTTCAAGGCCTCTGGCTGAAAGGCCCAGCCCTGCTCTGCCTGTTTGGGCTGGTCCTCTCCGCTCACAGCTCACCTGTGGAATTTACCTGAGCTGTTTTTATATCCCCATTTATACCGGAGCATTTATAGCTGTGTGCTGGTACAAAAGGCCGGTGTGTGCAGACGTAACCCCGCCGTCCTCGCTCCCTTCAGCTGAAACATAATCGCTCTTTTAGTCGAGGCTTTGCTTTTGTACCAACGTTTTTTTTTCTTTTTCTGTTTGGCACAAAATGTTCAGCAGCAGCAGCTTTGTCATCCTGAGAGTATATTGTGTAAACAGGACTAGATGATTGCATTATAACGCAGCCCCTCCCAGACCTATTGTTTAGCCTCAGATGTTTAATTCTGTTGGCAGGAAGCTGCTCTTGTACAACGTTTGTGGTAAAATCAGTGTGACGGGTCATTAATGTGATCAGAACTGTTGGGAAATCACTGCATCCTCCGTTTATTTACCTGCTCTCTGACTTCTTTATGCTAACCAGCTGAACGTTACAGAGAGGCTCAGTTACGTGGTTTATTCCTCCAACGTTACAGAATCTCTAAGAACACCTGAACAGGCGGTTTGATTTACACAACTTTTATTGCACAATTCTTCTGTGAAATTGTTTTGCAAGTTGTCTCTTGAACGCCGTCTCCATACTGAGCACTAAATAAAGTGTTTGTGCATCCAGAGGTTACACAGGCACATCTGTGGGTTTGGTGTCAGACCTGCAAACACATTATATGTTCAGTGTTATGAGTTCGCAGCAGAAATGATGAAACCGTGACAGGCTTCTGATATTAAATCAGTGTTTGTATGAGATCTGTGTGTTTGTGTGTGTTTGTGTGTGTGTGTGTGTGTGTGTTTGTTTGTGTGGTCCAAGAAAATAAAATGAAAAACCACATTAAATGTAGACAAATATGTAGCTCGATGTAAAAGTGTGATGCAAAGTCAGAAGCGACCGTGTTGTCAAAATGTACATTTTACATTATTTAGTGTTTTATCAAAAATACATCAGTTATGTCCCCTGACTTTTTATTTATTCATTTATTTATTTATTTATTTATCTATTTATTTATTTACTTATTTATTTATTTAATTTGCACACACATAAAACTTCATAAAATCCAGATAATGAAAGAAAAGAACACTGAACACCATATTAAATGTGGGTGAATATGTATGGAGGACGGAACCTGTCAAATAAAAAATGAATGAATGAATGAATGAATAAATAAATAAATAAATAAATAAATAAATATTTAGTCATTAAATGTAGCAAAAATAATATTAAAAATAAATGTATTCATTAATGGATTGATAAAATGTGACATCAATTTATATTTCTGTGTTAATTTGCTTCTTTATTTATTTATCTTTGTATTAATTCCCTTCTTTATTTGTTTACTCTTCTGTTTAATTTTCCCTTTTATTTATTTATGTATTCATTTTCATCAATTTTATATTTATTTTTAAAAGTGTGTATTTATTTATTTATTTCTGCACATTTCACCCCATATCTATTTCTGTATTCTTTTCATTTTACCTTTCTTTATGCATTTCTGCTTCATTATGCAAATAAGGGGTTGTCACTCAACGTGTGTCATCATGGGGTCATATCTATTTATTTATTGAGTCATTTATTTATTTATTTTGGATTTTGGCAGGTTCTGTCCTCCATAACATAACAACACATCAATAATGTCTATTTTATTTATTTATTTGCACACAAATAAGACATCATACAATCCAGATAATGAAAATAAATAAATGTGACAGGAGAGGTGAAGAAGGAGGAGGAGGAGGAAAACTAACAATAACAACACGTGTTGCAGGATAACTGTATTCTGTGTTGTTGTTGAGTCTAACCCGAGTCAAACCTGGGTCTAACTGGTCCGTGCAGGTTTTTCTAGCTGCGGTTATGATTGATGTCAGAGTTGTTTACCTGCTTTATCAAACAGGTCATGAATTCATAAAGACCTGTTAGGCCGGACGGTTTAATCCAGATATTGTTTTCAGTCTGACAGAAAGCGTCTTCACGGAGCTTCACAGCTCAGACTTCTACTTCTTCTAATTCACTGATGTGGTTCTGTTTAGATATATCAGAGTATTCTAACGGCAGCATCAGAGGAGGCATGTCCATCTCCAGTCAGTGAACGCAGGAGACACTGCTGGTTATAGAAATATACAAATGTATTTATCTAATCTGTTGTCTGTGCTTCATTTTAGTTCAGCTTTATTTTAGTGTCATGCAGAGGAGGGAGCCTGAACTGTCTGTGACCCTGAAGATTCTTTATTATTATTATTATTATTATTATTATTACAGAGATATGAGAGCCTGAGATCACATCAGACGGTAAACAGAGAATCATAAAGATCTTGACATCATGTAGATCATCATCAGCAGCAGCATCATGATTTCAAAGCAGAGATGTGAGAGTGATCACAGATGTGACTCCGGGCCATCTTCACATATTTACTGTAATATCACCTGTGAGACTTCGGGTACACATCAAGGATTCACCCGAGGACAGATTAGTTCTCATTATTCTGACACTGTTGCCATGGAAACAACAGGTCTGGTCGTCAACCTTTAGGAGGAATAATGTGACGTCTGGATATTTCATATAGGGAGGTTTATCTGTGCACCTAATTACTGTTGTCAGTACGAACTGCTCTTTGTTTTCAGCTCCGCTTAGCATCACTTCTCCTACAGCAACATTACTTCTAAAATACAGCAACATTGACATGTTGTCCGTATGTATTTTTCGTTGATAACATACGCATTTTCGTTAGTTTACGTACGTATACGTACACATTTTTCTTAGTTTATGTATGTATTTGTCTTAGTCTACGTACGTATTTTTCTTAGTTTACATACGTATTTTTCTTAGATTACATACGTATTTTCCTTAGTTTACGTACTCATTTTTCTTAGTTTACGGATATATTTCACCTAGTTTATGTACGCATTTCACTTAGTTACGTATGTATTTTTCGTTGTTAACATTCGCATTTTCCTTAGTTTACGTACGTATACTTACACATTTTACTTAGTTTACGTACGTATTTTATTTAGTTTACTTATGTATTTTTCCTAGTTTATGTATGTATTTTATTTAGTTTACTTATGTATATTTCCTAGTTTACGTATGTATTTTATTTAGTTTACGTACGTATTTTCCTTAGTTTACGTATGTATTTTTCTTAGTTTACGTATGTATTTTATTTAGTTTACGTACGTATTTTCCTTAGTTTACGTACGTATTTTCCTTAGTTTACGTATGTATTTTTCTTAGTTTATGTATGTATTTTATTTAGTTTACGTATGAATTATACTTAGTCCAGGAACAATATCCTGGTTTCTCACAGATGTCTTCATTAGGTCTATTTCCAGTGAAAGTTTGAGCGTCAAACGTCTGTAAACATGCTGACAGATTGTGATTCTAGTGAACCGACTTCTAATCTGTTGAAATCTCTGATGTTATATTGCGTTATATGACTAATATGCAGGTGGAGGTGTGTCTGAGAGTCATGGACGCACTTCATGGTGTGGTCAGATGAGTCATCACACGGAGGAGGTTTACTGGAATCAGAGCGCATTCAGGTGAAATCTGTCAGTTTCAACACCTGATCACACATCTGGATCCTCGTCACATATATACAGTCTATATATACATATATATATATATAAAGACCAGACTAGTTGTTTTAGTGTTGGGTTGGGTAGACTGTGAGATCTGTGTCTCATTACAGAAACTATAAAGTCTGATGTGTTTGTTAAACGTCTGCAGAGATTTCAACACAGTTCATGAGTCGACGACGCAGCAGGAAGAGAAGAAGAAGAAGAATGAAGCAATCCTGGACTGTTAATGTGAAGACATCTCAACACCCACAGGTCACTCTGTACGGGCTGTTTCTACGCTAACA
Organism: Sebastes fasciatus; assembly: GCF_043250625.1. Classification (NCBI taxonomy): domain Eukaryota; kingdom Metazoa; phylum Chordata; class Actinopteri; order Perciformes; family Sebastidae; genus Sebastes; species Sebastes fasciatus. The sequence continues at coordinate 769,999 of NC_133799.1, forward strand.
GAGAGGGATCATTATTATTATTATTACTCATTCCACTGTGCACACCTCTGCTTCTGTCATATTAAGCTGTGACATGAGGTCAAGTGACTTTACAGATAGTCCACCCTGAATAATAATACTCCATTTACCGATGAGAAAAATATTGAGAAATGTAATGGTGTCAAACCCAGTTCTGCCAGTGAGGTGAGCAGTAATCAATCAATCAATCAATCAATCAATCAATCAATCAATCAATCAATCAATCAATCAATCAATCAATCAATCAATAAAACTTTATTTATTAGCTCCTTTCAACCAAGTCAAATGCAGTTCAAAGTGCTGGACAGACGATTGACAAAAATGTAGAATGTTAAAAATGGATTTAGAGACAAATGCACCAAAACAACCAAGATAAATGTTCATTGAATAAGAAAGCAATTAGAGATGGGTACTTAAGATAATAAAAGATAAATAAAAATACAAAAAACAATAAAAAATATAATTAAATACATATTATGAAACTACACAAAATAAGCAGATTGTATTAAAATAATAACATTTTAATAAAATAAAATAGAATAAAAAAAGATAATAATGATCAGCAATAGAATGTTGATTAAATAAAATAGAGTAAAATAAACACTATAATGATGATGATTAATAAAATAAGTATTAACAATAAAAAACCTAAAATTATAAAACACTACATAAAAGCCGGACTAAATAGATGGGTTTTTAGTTTACGTTTAAAAATATGAATATTTCCAGCTCCTCTCAACAACTAACAGAGAGGAACCGGAGGATCTGAGGGGCATTTCTGTCAGGTAGTCTGGTACACGGCCATGAAGAGCCTTATTATAAACTAATAAAAGACTTTTAAAATCAATATGAAGACTAACAGGTAACCAGCGTAGAGGCTTGTAATGAGTTGATGATGTTGCGTTCACACCAAAACAAGCATTTTGTTTTGTTGCCTTGTGGACAGACCTGACTAAGCACCAATTCAGACCTTTTATAAGTCAACACCATGAAGTATTATCTTTTTGATCTGTTTATTGTGATTAAATCACAGATCAGTCTGTTTATTTTGGCCGTGAGCAACGCTGGAAGCGGCAGTCATCCAGACGCAGTTCCTGCTGGAGAAGGCGGTGAAACTCACCGAGCTGGGTCCACCTCCGGATGATGTCATGAACCCAGACACAACGATGTTTGAGTTTTCTGACGTATCTGGGACTTCACCAACAGGTACAAAACAGCAACAGTGGTTATTTTGATTATGTTTGATGACGGAAGGAAACGTTGTTGGTATCTACGTGGAGGTGAGCTCCTCCTCTTCTCCGGCACGTAACATCAGGCAAACGTTTGTAAGTGCATCAGCGTCAATCTGCTCCGCTCAGAGTTAGAATAAAAAAGAGACTGCTGATGGTGGATGAGTCCAACAAACACAGGACTTTAACCAGGAGGCTGGTGTTTGTGTCCTAACGTGTTGTTGAGTTATGTTGAAGTGACGTTAGTGACGTTACGTTGTTTACATACACATTTTACATTATGTATTTTAAGCCCAGCCATGAAGTTGTTCCTCAACCTAACTATGTGGTTTTGTTGCTTAAACATAACCACGACTGTTTCACGCTAACAATGTGGCGTTAAATGACAAACGAAATGTCCTTAAAATGTGGTGCTATTTATACGTCTTCCCATGAGATCAGGTTGATTGTTCAACATGTATTAGCTCCAACTCCAACATGATCAGTTTCAGTCGCCATTGTTTGTATGACGCCGGGCCAACAGACAAGGACTCTAAACTCAAAGCAGATAGAACTAGAAGTGCACTCGGAGAGCGCAGACATCCGCCAAGGCCTAAATCCACCAGGGAGGAGGGTAATCAGGACCAGGTGGAACTAATTGGGGCGGGGCAGGTAATCACAGAGGAGGGAAACACACAGGGACAGGAAGTAAAGGATCTGAAACGAGAGACAACGGTGAGTATACCAAAATAAAACAGGAAGTACCAACAGAAAACTGGAGTAAGTTGTACACAAAGACCCTCAAAAGTGGCAGAGAAACCCCATCGCCAACTGGACCGACGCAGACAGTATGAATAATATAAATGCTCACGTTGGCGTGGACCACTACGGCGGAGGCTACGGCGCAGGCTCTGTGTTAAGCCTACGTAGGACAAGAGTTAAAGTGGTGCTTTTGTGATTCTATTCTCTACAGATCTGTGGATTAATCTCACTAATTTCTTTGGTGGAGGACATCCCTGCTACATACAGCTATCAATCAGCCTGAAGCTGTGTCAGTATTTAGACTCTTGTGAGGTTTTCTCTCCAGGAAACAGGGTTAAGTATCTCCCATCCAGGAGAACATGCAGCTGGTATCCAGCAGGTAAAGTATACGCTGAAGTTCAGCACCTCCAGTATCACATATCCTAACCTGAGGCTCTGAAGGGGTTAACATGTTTCCTCCCTGAGTGAGGACGTGGTTTTAATCCTGGATCCAGCTCTTCTTCTTCTGTGGTGGCCTGGAGCGATCTGAAGCAGCTCCTCCATGTTTCTGCTGCTCAGCCTGTAGAAGATGTTCAGAGAGGAGGATTAAAACCTGAGATGTGATCCGGGTCAGCTGCTGATCCAGAGCAGAGAGAATAATATCCAACTCTCCCTCTCTGTGTGTTTATTGTGTTTGGTTTCCACGGTTTCATAGGTTTGTACCTGTAATCATTTTATTCTTTAATTGTCGTTAGCTGCGGGTGAAACATCATCACAAAGAGAGACTGGCGGGTCACAAATCATTTGGAAATAATGACGGACTTCCTTAATGTTTGTGATTACGCTGTTTGCTGTTCAGGTGATGCAGGTTATGTGTTCGGTCATGAACGTGAACTTTAATGGAGCTTTTCTCTTCTTTTCTGTCGACCTTTAAGAACAAGAGAGATCAGATATAGATTTACTGTAGGATGAATATGAGGCAGTGTGGGCGTGGGCGTGGGCGTGGGTGCGGTGATGACGTCGGCCTCAGATGATCTTCTGTGCATTAAAGTTCATGATGTTCAGCCCTGGAGGTGTTTTAGCAGAACTACGGCTCTGATTATGAACAGTCTGTACTGTAGAACCACACAGACACCAACACACGTTAACATCTAGAACTATATATTACACCATGGACACATGATGATCACAGGTTTGATGTTAGTTTTATTCTGATTATTAAATAACATTTCACCTCAGAATTCTGAATTTGGTTCCAAAGTTGTTGTAATAAAACTCAGTTATCTTTACTGAAAACATCTTATATATGATCTAAAGATGTGACAGAGTTCAATTACACAGGAAACTAACAGGATTCATCTTAAAGAGTAGAAAAAGACACAAAAGAAATGTCCGTCTTGTAAAGTTAAAAATGAACATGAACATTAATTCTTCTCTCTGAGGAAACAAGCTGTGTTGTCACAACCTGACTCTATAAGACTGGGACAAAAACGTGAGACACACGGGTATAACTGAACAAATTAAGTGATTTATTAACCAAAACGTATGTGAAAAGTAAATCAAAAGAATGCGTAGGAGGAATCTGAAGAGTCAGGAGTGTAGGGAGAGGATGTGTGCTGTAAAAATAAAGACAAAGAACCAAAACACTAAGGAACAGAGGTGTGTGATGAGGTCTGTAAGGCTACAGACTGCTGCATGCTCTGTCCTTTAAGCAGGGAGCACACCTGAGCACGCCTGAGCACACCGGGTCCAGGTGTGTCTCATGCTGCTGATTAGCCTCATCAGGTCTAATTAATCACAAAAGATTTGATTTATAACAGCATGAGGGTTTACAGTGTTATAGTGGAACTATGAGAGTGACAGAAAGCTCTAGAAATTAAAAGTACTATTAATTCTACAATGTGGACCGTCGACTAGCAGAGCTGACGATGCGGACGGTATAATAATTAATTATTAAATGAGTTGAACTAAAGACGTGTGTGTTGCATTTAGCTGTTGAATGTGATTAAAGTCTCTCTCCTCTCCGTTCAGGACATGAACATCTCTGCTTTGTCTCACAAGATGAATGACTTCCAGAGCTGATGATTACATTCCTCTCTGCAGAGGTAAGGCAGCGCCGCGGGCCAGAAAATACCACCGAGCTTCACTCCAATTATCATCCAGCAGGAGAACATCAAACTGATCAACTGGGAGTCGACACCAGAACACACCTGAACACACCTGAACACACCAGAACACACCTGAACACACCTGAACACACCTGAACACACCAGAACACACCAGAACACACCTGAACACACTAGAACACACCAGAACACACCAGAACACACTAGAACACACCTGAACACACCAGAACACACCAGAACACACCTGAACACACTAGAACACACCAGAACACACCTGAACACACCAGAACACACCAGAACACACCTGAACACACTAGAACACACCAGAACACACCTGAACACACCAGAACACACCAGAACACACCTGAACACACCAGAACACACCAGAACACACCAGAACACACCTCTGACAGCCAGCCGACACCAGAACACACCTGAACACGCCTGAACCCACCAGAACACACCTCTAACATCCAGCAGACACCAGAACACACCTGAACACACCAGAACACACCAGAACACACCAGAACACACCTCTGACATCCAGCAGACACCAGAACACACCTGAACACGCCTGAACCCACCAGAACACACCTCTAACATCCAGCAGACACCAGAACACACCTGAACACACCTGAACCCACCAGAACACACCTCTGACAGCCGGTCGAAACCAGAACACACCTCTGTCAGGTAGTCGACACCAGAACACACCAGAACACACCTGAACACACCTGAACACACCTCTGACATCCAGCAGACACCAGAACACACCTCTGACAGCCGGTCGACACCAGAACACACCAGAACACACCTCTGACAGCCGGTCGACACCAGAACACACCTCTGACATCCAGATGACACTAGAACACACCTCTGACATCCAGCTGACACCAGAACACACCTCTGACAGCCGGCCGACACCAGAACACACCTCTGACATCCAGATGACACCAGAACACACCTCTGACAGCCGGTCGACACCAGAACACACCTCTGATTTTGTCAAATCTTTTGACTCTAATATGTCAACAAAATAAAACAAGAATTTTTAACCTGGTTTTATCCAATGTTCACATTTCTGTTCAGGAAATGTATGAAAATTAGCACAGATTTAATAAGATAATGCCTCATTTGTATTAATTTAAACATGAAATTTCAGAGAACTTGTAATACCAATAATTGTCTTAATTTACGTACGCATTTTACTTAGTTTACAAACGCATTTTACTAAGTTTACGTATGTATTTTACTTCGTTTACGTATGTATTTTTCGTATTTTACGTACGTATTTTTCTTAGATTACTTAATGTCAGTAATAAGCTGGTGAAGTTTCATGGTGATATCTAGATACCTATCCACCTGTAGCGTCTAGGTGAGGCCTGTTGGTATATAAGTGGTTTATAGTTGCAGGTGAAGGTGACATCGGAAGTCTCCTCGTCTACCTCGACAGGTCCAAGTGGTTCTTCTTCCTGATTGTGATGTGTGCTGATTTGAGCCCTGAAGAGGAATGTGACGGGGAAAGTGAGAGAAGTTTAAGAAACGCCCAACGGTGGCGTTGACCCCGGACGGCCCCGGACGGCCTCGGCTAACAACCAGAGCTGCCTGGGATGCTTGAGGCCGGTAACGTAAGACTCTCCTCTTCTCCTCTCTCTGAAATACCTCGTAGATATGCCGGCTCGGATACCAGACCTCTCTGCACCACCTCCAGCCACCATTCTCATCTCCAGGACGTGTGTGCTGCTTGTTGTCTGGTAAACATGTGACACCTGTCGGAGGAATGCTGGTTGCTAACGGGGCCAAGTCCGTCCTGCAGCATCTAGTACACAGCATGTTCTGTTCTTCCATCACAGCGGTGGCGGTGACGGTGGCGGTGGATACAGGAAGTGTGAAACAGTGAATGTGTCTGCTGGTTGTTGTCTTGTAACGGAGATACAGACTCTGTTTTTATTTATCCCCCACCCCCACCCCCCTCCAGCTGTCTCTGTTGTGTCTGGAGCGTGTCCTCTGAACTCTGGCGGGGGACGCGGTGGGACGCTTGGAGGACGGTCAAACCCACTAACCCTTCCAACTATGCAGAATGTTACAGAACACACCCTACTGGACTCTGATTATGGAACACTAAACCTCCAGGAGACGTGCCGCCTTTATCTGACAAGACATTTATGTTTCTGTGTCAATCAGAGCAGCAATAACTGAGATTCTTTTATCATTATTTAACTGTTTTATGTATTCAAAGAACATCCAATCCAAATTTATTTATAAAGCAACAAAAGTTGACTAAAGTGCTGTATTACAGTTAAACATCAAAACAACACAATAACACACTAAGACCAACTTAAAACCAACAAGACATTGAAATAATAAAAGTGTCAATAGGCCAATATGGAAAAAGGATTAAGATAGTCAACTCTCATGCTGAGCCAAAAGCCATTAAGGAATAAAAGTGTTTTGAGGTTTGATTTAAGAACAGGCAGTGTGGAGGACAGCCCAACATGTAGAGGCAGAGCTGAACCCCTGAGCTTCAACTTTGACCTCGGTACAGTCAGAAACAACTGCTCAGTTGAACCGAGCGTCCTCCATAAAAGATATGGTTTTAAAAGATCTGAGAGAGAAGTTGGATGATTTATATGTTAATGATAAATCTTAAAATCAATCCTAAAACGTGAAGAGAAGCCAGAATCGGGGAGATGTGCTCACGTTTACCAGTTAAAAGACGAGCTGCCGCGTTCTGAACAGGCTGACGTTGGCTAACACCAACGTAAAGTGCATTACAATAATCAAGACGTGTGGTGATAAAAACATGCATTACCTTTTCAAAATTATTAAAAGATAAAAAGGACTTAACCCTGGATAAAAGACGCAGTTGGAAAAAGCTTCATTTCACAAATGGAGCGAATTCAGGCAGTCAACTCGAGCTGCACTCCTACATACACATGTGACATGCCTCACTCTCAATACCATAAACCAAACGCACCCTGCAAAATCCTCTATTTCTCCCTCTGCCTCTTCAATGCTGCTGCTGCCCTGCAGGAGTCCTGCCGCCGCCTGCTGTTTCAGCCACACCACCAACCCAGCATCCACCTGCAGGCTCCGACGGGGGGTAATATGTTTAATCATCGCTCCCAATACCTCATGTAATCATATCTGCAGGGAGTGATGAGGTCACAGTTTAGACCCCAAACTCTGACAATGTTCTGCTGTTGAAATAAACATTTCAAACGTGAGTTGTCTGACTGAACTGAGTTTATCTGTTGGTCCATTATAACCCCTAGATTCTTTACAGAAGGTTTAAGAAAAGGTTCCAGGGGTTGAAAGGTCCATGTTGGGGTCGTTGCTGCCTCCATTGGGTCCAAAAAGAATGACTTCTGTCTTGCTCTCATTGAGGAACTTTAAAGCCATCCAGTCTTTGATGTCTTTGAGACAGTCTAGCAAAGATCCCAAAGAGTTTGAGTTACACGTACAGTTGTGAGTCGTCAGCGTAGAAGTGGAACAGAGATTCCATACTTTCTAATAATGGACCTCAGGGGAAGCATGTACAGGGAGAATGAAAGAAGACCAACTATAGAGCCTTGGGGGACTCCACATGGGAGACGGGCTGATGAGGACGTGAGATCACCAAAGCAGACGGAAAAACTACGTCAGCCAGGTCAGACCTGAACCGTTCACACCTTTAAAACCAACAGAGGAGAAATAAAAACATTGTGGTCCACTGTGTCCAAAGCAGCTGTGAGATCTAAAAGCAGAAGAATGGCTTCACATACAACACGGAGTCACAGAACTTCTCAGCTTTCTTATCCTTGTTCCTTGTTGCGTCGCTAGAAACAACGTCACCAGCAAAACCATTGTTTTCCTCTGGTACTCTATGGCCCTCTGCTAATGTCTGCATATGACCTCATTTAAATACGTGCAAAGACGCCGTCTGCTCTGCAGCTCAGTTAAAAGATGCATTTCACTCTTTAAGGTGCTTTGAGAATCACACGGTTTCTTTTTGTCTGATTTCTGCAGTTTTTTTTTGCAGGTTTGTGAATTCGCCCCTCAGCGTTCAGTCGATTATTATTACTTAAATAAACCTCAGCAGTATGATTATATTATAAAATGTCAGCGTGCTGACGGAGCTGCAGCTCCAGTCTGAACATGCAGCTCCTGTTACTGATGAAAGGCTCCAAGCTGGCATGAAGTCAACGCTAGACGCTGATGGTCTGCCACATGTCAGACAGTATGAGAGTCTGTGTTGCCAGGTCAGACAGTATGAGAGTCTGTGTTGCCAGGTCAGTCAGGATGAGAGTCTGTGTTGCCAGGTCAGACAGTATGAGAGTCTGTGTTGCCAGGTCAGTCAGTATGAGAGTCTGTGTTGCCAGGTCAGACAGTATGAGAGTCTGTGTTGCCAGGTCAGTCAGTATGAGAGTCTGTGTTGCCAGGTCAGTCAGTATGAGAGTCTGTGTTGCCAGATCAGTCAGTATGAGAGTCTGTGTTGCCAGGTCAGTCAGGATGAGAGTCTGTGTTGCCAGGTCAGACAGTATGAGAGTCTGTGTTGCCAGGTCAGTCAGTATGAGAGTCTGTGTTGCCAGGTCAGTCAGGATGAGAGTCTGTGTTGCCAGGTCAGTCAGTATGAGAGTCTGTGTTGCCAGGTCAGTCAGTATGAGAGTCTGTGTTGCCAGGTCAGTCAGTATGAGAGTCTGTGTTGCCAGGTCAGACAGTATGAGAGTCTGTGTTGCCAGGTCAGACAGTATGAGAGTCTGTGTTGCCAGGTCAGACAGTATGAGAGTCTGTGTTGCCAGGTCAGTCAGTATGAGAGTCTGTGTTGCCAGGTCAGACAGAGAGAGAGGGTCTGTGTTGCCAGGTCAGACAGTATGAGAGTCTGTGTTGCCAGGTCAGACAGTATGAGAGTCTGTGTTGCCAGGTCAGACAGAGAGAGAGGGTCTGTGTTGCCAGGTCAGACAGTATGAGAGTCTGTGTTGCCAGGTCAGACAGAGAGAGAGAGTCTGTGTTGCCAGGTCAGACAGTATGAGAGTCTGTGTTGCCAGGTCAGACAGTATGAGAGTCTGGGTTGCCAGGTCTACTAGACGCTGAGCAGACGGTCAGCGGCGGTGACACTAAGCACTGATGACAAGCTTCTGGAGGAGAATGAGCAGCGTCTGCACACACACATTCATATAAAAACCCTCTCACACACACACACACACACACACACACACACATCATAGCTGTCTGCCATCTGATGCCTGTGGTTATATTTTATTGCTGCAGTGCAAAACGTTGAGAGTGATTTATGTCCGAGTTGTGATTGTCATTAACTTCAGATTCCATTTAGTTAGTTTACAGTTTAACATTCAGCTGGAAGCCAACAGGAGAAACACTGTGTGTCCTCTACACACACACACACACACACACACACACACACACACACACACACACACACAGAGAGAAGCTGTTTATATCATATGCATTATTAGAATAGATTTATTTAAACAGGACATATTGTTTAATCAGTGTTGTTTTGATAGATAGACAGCAGCGTTTAGATCTAACAGAGATCTTCGTCAAGTCATCGTCACAAAGCAGAACAACATGTGGACACGCAGATCACCGGTCTGTCTCTCTGAGTGAGACCCAGAGAGCAGATCACCGGTCTCTCTCTCTGAGTGTGAACCTCAGCAGCAATGAGCCGAGTGTCACAACAGTGTTATTATCCTCTGAGAATGTTAACCACAGCGGTCTGAGCCGTGGCCGGTTCAGCCTCCAGGCTCCGTTTCCTCAGCAGTTTATGAGTCAGGTTAAGATGTCAGTCTGAAGACTACCCGTCCTCCAGCCTGTCCTCCGGCTCAGGATGAAGAATGTGATGTCTTGACGCTAAGTGAGTGACCCCCTCCGCCCCTCCGCCCAGCAGCGAGCAGCGAGCAGCAGCAGCAGCAGCCCCCCAGCGTCCGGTGTCAGCCGCCGTGTCCCCAACAACCTCCTCACGGTGTCAGATACGTCCTCGATATGGCCGGCATGTCGTCCGTCCGCAGATGTCTCGGAGATGGCGGGAGATAAATTTGAGAGTGAGGAGATGTCAGGCTGACGACAGCTGTGGGCTCCGGTTTCACCAGATGTCCGCCGTCGCTAACCTTCAGCAGGACGCGAGCTGGACCGGCTTCACATGCACCGTAAATATTTTCCCAACACGAAGCTCATCGGAGGCACAATGAGTTTATCACGGCTCAACGTGGCTGTAGCCTTCAGGGGACGGTTAGAGGATCTGGAGACACAGAGACCACGTCTACATGCTCACTAATATTAAGGTATTAACATGTTAAGATAGTAGAGTTAGGCCTTACTCTGAATGGATCCTCTTAGTTAGGCCTGACTCTGAATGGATCCTCTTAGTTAGGCCTGACTCTGAATGGATCCTCTTAGTTAGGCCTGACTCTGAATGGATCCTCTTAGTTAGGCCTTACTCTGAATGGATCCTCTTAGTTAGGCCTGACTCTGAATGGATCCTCTTAGTTAGGCCTGACTCTGAATGGATCCTCTTAGTTAGGCCTGACTCTGAATGGATCCTCTTAGTTAGGCCTGACTCTGAATGGATCCTCTTAGTTAGGCCTGACTCTGAATGGATCCTCTTAGTTAGGCCTTACTCTGAATGGATCCTCTTAGTTAGGCCTGACTCTGAATGGATCCTCTTAGTTAGGCCTGACTCTGAATGGATCCTCTTAGTTAGGCCTGACTCTGAATGGATCCTCTTAGTTAGGCCTGACTCTGAATGGATCCTCTTAGTTAGGCCTGACTCTGAATGGATCCTCTTAGTTAGGCCTGACTCTGAATGGATCCTCTTAGTTAGGCCTGACTCTGAATGGATCCTCTTAGTTAGGCCTGACTCTGAATGGATCCTCTTAGTTAGGCCTGACTCTGAATGGATCCTCTTAGTTAGGCCTGACTCTGAATGGATCGTTCTCAGATGAAGACGTGTGATCTGGTTTTAGGAGCATTCTGTGGACGTGTCTACATCACATTCACTAGAAGAGTCTCTATCAGGGTTTTGACTGCAGATTGTGACACACAGTCAGATCTGTGAGTTGAACACAAACCAACGAGCCAACAGTTTGCAGAGATGCATGAACAAAAGAAAAGATGACAAACACACCTTTAAACATTATGAAAGACTGGATATCAACAGGTTTATGAACAAATATCACCAAGAAGGAGGGTGAAAGCAACCCGGTCTCACAGGAAGACGTATAAACAACACGACATTTCAACGGCATTCTGCGCGTCATGAGGACACATTTGAGTTTTTTTGTGTGTCAGTACGCCCCTCCCTCGGGCAGCTCTATTGGGGC
>NC_133799.1:791413-838913 GCF_043250625.1 Sebastes fasciatus
GTTGTTTGTTTAAATGTTGCTTCACAGAGATACTGTACAGGATGAACTGATCTCATCTAAAGAGAGCGGTGATATGTTTGGTCGTAGTTCTTCATCAGATCTGTGATGTGAAGATAAGCACTCGCTGCCTCTCTGAAGGTGTCTGAACTCAGAGCCAGGTGTCTCTCTGACGGACCGCCGAGTGACTCAGACTCCACTTTGGTTACGTGACGTGAAGCAAGAGGTCGACACCGACACCGACACCGACACCGACACCGACACCGATGCTTAAATAATCAGCTCATCAGATGCGGAGGTCCGTTGGCCTCCATCAGCATCTGCATCACCTGCTGCCGAGGCCCGAGGCCCGAGGCCCGGTTCAGATGGAGACGTCATGTAGGGCTATAAGAGGAGAACCTGAACAGACCCTCACTGAGACCCTCACTGAGACCCTCACTGATACCCCGACTGAGATGGACGTGTGACGTTATCCTGCTGGAACCTGGTCTACCTGACCCCCCCCCCACGGCCTCCTGGATCAGCTGTCTTATGTGCTCATTCAGTGTAAATTCTCTGAGCTTCTCAATTAGAGAAAAAGGATTAGACGGGTCTTTACTGGAGCTCACGTCACCTCCCTGTAAACGAGGATGAACAACTGATGAAGTCAAAGTCACTGTTGATGTTGAAGGTCATGTTGTTTTATATGGAGGACGGAACCTGCCAAAATAAAAAATAAATCAATGAATATAAATAAATGATATAAATACATGAATAAATGCATTTATTTAAAAATAAATATAAAATTGATAAAAAAAATTTAAGCAAAAATAAATAAATAAATAAAAAACAAATGCAACCATAGATAATAAATAAATTCATAAATACATAAATAAATGCATATATTTAAAAATAAATATAAAATTAATAAAAAATAAAAGCAAAAATAAATAGATGAATATATAGAAAACAAATGCAAACATAAATAAATACATAAATAAATGCATATATTTTAAAATAAATATAAAATTAATAAAAGAATAAAAATAAAAAACAAATGCTATACATGAATAAATAAAAAAAATAAATGTAAATAATTAAATTAATTTACAAATTAATAAAAATAAATAAATGAAAGGGAAAATTAAACGGAATAGTAAATAAATAAGGTACTTAATATGAATATAAAGAAAGAAAGAAGAAATTTAAAACAGAAATATCAATTTCTGTCACATTTTATCAAATTAATCAATGACTACAATTTATTTTTAATATTATTTTTGCTATATTTAATGAAATGTATTTATTTATAGTCATTTATTTATTTTTGATTTATTTATTTATTTTTGATTTATTTATTGACTGTGACTCATGAGGGGAATATAACTGTGAAATAAAAGCGTAGTGTAGAACCAGCTGCTCTCTCATGAACTGATGTTTGTTTCCTTCTGTATAAAATAGTAAATGTCTCCGTTCTGAGGTCTTTGTGGGTTCTGTGTTGTGGCATCTCGATGTTGAACACGTTGAACACGTTAAACACGTTGAACATGTAATTGTTTGATGGCTTCGGTATGTCACAGATGAACTAAATCCATCTGCTCATCACAGCCTCAGAAATGCTTCTGAAATATCACTTTCACTGAAGCGTCCCAGAACACGGACGGCGTGTTTTATTTTTAAAGCGTCTCCGGTGACAAAAGACACTTCAGCCCCTCGTTTAGGTTACATGTTGGGGGGGGGTGGCATCATTATGTCCCACGCGGACATGCTTTTTAATGGGTCGAGGGGCAGACCAATCACACTTGTCAACCTGTTGCTAGGAGACCGACGGTGTGGTTGCTAAACACCGGTCCAGAACTTTTACATCATGGACTATAACTATATTCCTGAAAGATAGAATATGGAAGATTGTGTTACCTCAGAGAAGTGCTGAAGCAGGAAGGAACACCTGCTGTGTTTCAGGGTACAATATCATCACCCTGCTGCTCAGAGTCCGAGAACGGACTCAGTTAATGATGATGATGATGATGATGATGATGATGAAGATGATCAACATCTGATCCCCGTTAATCATCCTCCCACCAGGATTAGGAGAGCAGTTTAGTAGCAGTGAGCATCATGTCAGTTATCTCTGGGGATCAGAGTTCAGTGTTGAATATTATTCATGTAATCATGTGTAATTAATAATCTGGTTTCATTATAATGTTCTACGTTAACGCTGCGACATGATGACTGACATCAGACGACAGGTTCAGTGATGGATTAGAGGTGTTATTGATGGTTGCTGGTTCACCGGTCGTCTGGTTGATGGTTCACCGCTCCGATCCGTGATGAGAAGAAAAACAAAGTGTTTGAACCGGAGCAGGATTTAATCCTCAGTATTATAGTATATACTGTAGTATATAGTATATAGTATATAGTACATAGTATATAGTACATAGTATATAGTATATAGTATATAGTATATATATATATCTGTGCGCAAGTTTCTCACTCCTCAAATACCGCCGCTTGGTCAGCGTCCCTCTGCGTCTGATAGCGACGCACCGAGGCACTCTTTAGCGTCTGTTTGAGACGCTCCGGGCTTTCAACTTCTTCTTCCTCGTGTCCAGTCATCTTCTATATCACGTCTTTCCCGTGGTTGGCGCATGCAGACGAGCGCAGCGGCATTGGGTTCGGCCAGGTCATCTTTGGTACATTGTGGAGCTCGGCTACATCTCACGATGTGTTCAGTGGTTTGGGATTCGCCACACACACGCACGCACGCACGCACGCACGCACGCACGCACGCACGCACGCACGCACACACACACGCATCGGAAGTTGTTATTTTCCATTTCTTCATGGACTTTCAGCTGACTCCAATGTAAACCCATCTGAATCATTATTATACACTCAAAGCAGCTGATGCGGTTAAAACAGAGAGAAGTCCTCTAAGGTTGGAAAGGAGGGGAGGATGGACGGGTCAAACAAACCAGCACGTTCACACGTTCACACCAAAAGACGGTTTACTGACACCATAATGTGCACGTTGTTTACACAAACAGCCTTTTCCTAATCTTTTTAAAGGGACTGTTAGTAAGAATCATAATGTGTTGTTAACAGCTTCACCTGTGGCCGTTAAGTCAACTAAAGTCAGCGTCCTGTTGCTGGCGCTTGTGCTCGCTCTACATAGACATGAAGGAGCATCACTCAACACAGTGAGGAGACACACGTCAGCTAAAAGCACAATATCACTCTATATTTCAGCTGCTTGGCAGTAATGTTAGCTGACCAGACCAAGGTCTCTCCATGAATCAATGCTGATCCTAGTGTTGGCTTTTCCCGCCTCAGCCTCCCGACCGCGGCCGGAGGGAACGGGGGAGACGATAACGTTTCTCTCTGCGGAGCTCCGTCACTTCACAAGACACGGGAAACCTCTGTTGGTCTGGAGGAGCTGCAGCAGTTATTTCTGCACAAACGTCCACTGAACATTCACTAGATATTCTCAGAGCTAAACTAACTCTTCTGCAGTGAGGAGTGAGCAGCATGCACGTGAGAGGTGGAGAGAGAGAGAGAAGGAGCGTGGTGTGTGAGTGAAGGCAGGCAGAGGAGCAGAGGAGCAGAGTACAGCAGAGACTCCGGTCCTGTAGACCAAAGCTACGGTCTCCTCCGCGTCCTCCGACCGCGGCCAACACTGTTTAACAGCTTCACTAGATACAACCAAGAGGTTTTGGTGCTTCACTGGAGTTTGTGTTGGAGTCTGAGTCTGAACAGCGGAGACACACGCGAGACCATGAGACACACGAGAGACCAGGAGACACCGACCTGCAATGATTTATACGTATAAGAAGTTACTAACAGGAACTTTACATTTTTTTTAAGAAATCTCATGTACTAATTTCTATGCCAGCTAATTCCCTCTGAGAATGACGTCATCTTGCGGTTGTCTAACATCAGATTTAGAACTACACGGTACCGATCACAGCTGTAGAGGCGCTGGTTTAGTTCTTTATATGTAAGGCATTAATATATGTATATATTTATATTTGTAATCTCTTTTAATCATGACTTTTTATAGTACTTCTTGTATTGTAATGTATTATATGTAATGTCTTGTTTTTTATCTGGACCTTGAGTCTGCAATAAAGAATGAATTTTTATAAAGTTTCCTTTCCTTTTCTTTCATTCACCACAACTAATTTATTCCTCCTAATAACTCCTGTCATGAATAAAACCACCTGATCAAAGTGATCCGGCTCCATCTGAAGCAGGTTCTTCCGTTCTGGTTCTGGCTCGCTGCCTTTCGGTCGCTGCAGGCCAGATTGATTTTCCCAACATGACATCAGGTATAAAAGTCACTGTGACAAAAGACAGAAAAAACAGAGTTGAATCACACCGTGGGAACGACGCTCTAATTGTCTGGGAGTCTGGATATCAACACAGAACGTGATTCAGAGGACAGAAATACTGGTTCTACTAGTCTCATGGGAACGCTGGTTTACGGCTCTTTACCTTTAGATCAGTTATTGTTCCACACTCCTCCGGGAACTGACTTCAAATGTTCCTACTGTTAACCCTCTGAGAGCCACAAGAGACCTGTTCTAGTCTGTTTTAGGAGGTCTTTAGGGGGTCCAGTGGGTCTTCAGAGCGGTTCAGGGGGTCTTTAGGGGGTCCAGGGGGTCTTAATGGGGTCTTTAGGGGGTCCAGGGGGTCTTTATGGGGTCCAGGGGGTCTTAATGGGGTCTTTAGGGGGCCAAGGGGGTCTTTAGGGGGTCCAGGAGGTCTTTAGGGGGTCTTTAGGGGGTCTAGGAGGTCTTTAAGGGGTCCAGGAGGTCTTTACGGGGAGATAGCAGGTCAACAGTAGATGTCACATAGAAGTGGTGAACATCATCTGAAAGCTGGAAGCTGGAGATTAATCTGAGATGCAGCTCAACACTGAGGGTCAAGTTGTTCTAGTCATTAATCCAGAAGTATCTGATGGTCATCCTCATGCTCTATTACGTCTCAGACGTTGTTGGGTTGATTCCATTTGTTCCACAGATTTGGTGCTAAATTTAACCATTTTTTACCGCTGGAGAATTGATCAAAATGATCAATAATCCTCCAGAATATCACATTAAGACACCAAGACCTTGAGGAACACCAGAGAAGAAGACATGCTGGGATTTGGGATCAGAAACTTTTGACATTTTAGAGATTTCTGCATTTTTCGAAGGTTGGATTGCGAGCACTGGTGTTGTGTAAACTGCTCAGAAACTTCCTTATTGTCAATCTAGCTAGGAAAGCCATCCATCCTCTGAATGCTCTAGGTCTCTAGTTTGATCCATCCATCCTCTGAATGATCTAGGTCTCTAGTTTGATCCATCCATCCTCTGAATGCTCTAGGTCTCTAGTCTGATCCATCCATCCTCTGAATGCTCTAGGTCTCTAGTTTGTGGCTGTACTCTGAGCTCAGTGAGGTCTTGGTGGGTTTCGTAGATGGACAGCAGATGAATCAGCAGGCTAAATTAAAGTGGGTCACAGCGGGGGGAATGATAATAAATAGATGTGGTGTATCCAGGGAACACAAACCTCTAAGCTGCTCTCTTGTACTTCTAATAAAGACACATGTGGACCTACTGACACCGATACCCAGCAGACATGTGGGCCGACCTGGTGACGTGACTCCGCTCTCATTATAGCACAAACATCTGATATCAAACAAGAGCTCATATTAAAATTCTCACACTCAATAAACTGTTCTTAGCTATACCTACAGAAAGTAAACGCACTGTAATTCATATATTGTATATCCTACAAAATTGAATCATATTTAATCCATGTCATCGTGAACCAGGAAGTATAGAGAGCGGTGAACGGCGTGTAGCGAGGAGGTCGGGGTGGATGGGTGGGTCTAAAAACACAAGGCTTTCACCAGGAGACCTATATTGGTGCCCCGTGTGAGGCCAGAAATCTACGTTGATTTATTTGTTACATAACTTCTGTAATTAAGTTACGTCACTTCAAGTGTCGCGTAACTTAACTACGATCTTTCCGAAACCTAAACTAGTTTTCTTGCTTAAACTTAATGAAGTTGTTTCCTGTGAAGACGGAAGTTTATTTTCAAAAGACTGGAGCGGAAATTGACGCTGGACATTTGTAGGAAAACGCACGAAAAAATGAAGAATAACTTTTGGTAAGAAATACGAACCTTTTTTAGATAATACATTAAATAAACAAGCCTCAAATCATACACAGTTCTCCTTGATATTTAGAGTTTAAGAGAAATAAATTGTCTTCAATTTATTTCACTGCAAATGAATGGAAAATGAGAAAGGGCGACATGCCGGGAGCGCCGTACCCGTTTTGGTTATTTTAGTTTTTTTTAATGTAAGTTTGTGTACTTAGGCCAGTTTTAGGTTATTTTGTTAAGTTTTTATTAATATTCCTTTGTCTTGCCTTATTATTAGCATTAGGATAGTATTTTCTTTTATTTATTGTATATAACTTACTTATTTTTAATGGAGCTTCCCAGCAAAAAGTATTTCACACGATTGTACTTAATATAACCGGTGTGACAATAAACATCTTGAATCTTGAATGTCATTTAAACCTATACGCCGGCCTGTGAGAATCCATTTAGTTTTTGATATATATTAAAGTTTAAACAAGACTAATGTTAATTTATATGTGATAAAAAACAGATTTAACATTTATGATACGTGGATAAAATATAGAAATGTGAAACCAAATGAAGACACAGAAACATATAGAAAAATGTCTGAAAATAGCTGAAAAAAGTCCAAAGAAATGTCAGAAAAAAGTCTGAAAACAACAACAATGGTCTCCTGGTTAAAAGTCTGGTGTTTGTTGGACCCGTCCACCGTCAGTGGTGACAATGACACGCGGAAATCAAGAAAGGCGTTCTTATTGCACGCTAAACGCCTTGCACATTATCCTGACATTTACACGCCGTTTCTGTGCCAACGAGCTGATATATATATATCAGTGTCACTGTTAATCAGCTTCCTCTCTTGAATGAACCTCAGTCTCTCATCTACACTAAACACCGACTGTAAAAGTGATTATTATGTTATTAATACAGCAGATTCTCTGTAATAAACCTTTCTCACACGTTGACCGTGTCCACCTCTCAACACAACAAGGACGCAGCGACCTCAGGACGTCATTAAATGAGATATTTACAGCGACATGTGAAACCATTACATCATTAATTACTGTAAGGCCGAGGCGTTGGGAACCGGTCACCAAACCCTCATTACTTCACTCTACATGTATGTGTGTGTGTTTATGAGTTGGCGGCTACGTCAGTGATACTGTCATCAGTAGGAGTGCACACACACACACACACACACACACACACACACACACACACGTCTAACGGGCTCATTATGCTCCTAACACTCTGACTTGTGAGCACTAAGCTGGCTTTAATCTATGATATCTGCAGTCTGAACCGTCGACGGCAACCAGCCGGTGATGTCTGCTTCATGTGTTCATCGTCCTGAAGGCTTCATTCATTCACTCTCAGCCTCATTGAAGTCTAGAGTTTACATACGGGATGCCAGAGAGCAGTTGGTGGAGCAGCTGATGAAGTAGCGGTGGCGTTCGCTGCTCTACGGAGAGATGCATTATCAGTGTCAGTCACAGACATACTTGTGTGTATATTCCAGTTGGTGACTAATGCAGGGGAAATCCAGATGAGTCAAAACTGCCAGTGTCCGGTGCAGCGACTGAGAGGCCGTAATTTACAGCCCCGTGCACTAAACTGCCCGGCAACGTGGCATTGTTCACAACACCCCCTCCGTTTTAAATATACTACATGATGGGGGAAGTTCAACATGAATCTCATACAGTATATAAAACAATAAAGTTTAGGGTTAGAGTGAAGATACTCGTATCATAGTAAACTAGAGCACCTGATGAATCCATCGGTACCAACCAGGTCAGACTAGCTGGTCATGAAGGAGGTTAAATGACGCTCCAAACTTACACTAAATGTTGGAGAGGACAAACTGTCATGTCCATTTTCAAAAAGGTCCCTTGACCTCTGACCTCCAGATCAGTGAATGTAAATGGGTTCTATGGGTACCCACGAGTCTCCCCTTTACAGACATGCCCACTTTATGATAATCATCCATTTTGCACGTTAGTCCCCATAGGAGACATTTCATTAACCTCACTGTATAAAATGACCTGTGGTGACCTCTAGGATAATCACAGCCTCATGAAACTTTACAGCCTCAAACTAGAGACCTAGAGCATTCAGAGGATGGATGGATCAGACTAGAGACCTAGAGCATTCAGAGGATGGATGGATCAGACTAGAGACCTAGAGCATTCAGAGGATGAATGGATCAGACTAGAGACCTAGAGCATTCAGAGGATGGATGGATCAGACTAGAGACCTAGAGCATTCAGAGGATGAATGGATCAGACTAGAGACCTAGAGCATTCAGAGGATGGATGGATCAGACTAGAGACCTAGAGCATTCAGAGGATGGATGGATCAGACTAGAGACCTAGAGCATTCAGAGGATGAATGGATCAGACTAGAGACCTAGAGCATTCAGAGGATGGATGGATCAGACTAGAGACCTAGAGCATTCAGAGGATGGATGGATCAGACTAGAGACCTAGAGCATTCAGAGGATGGATGGATCAAACTAGAGACCTAGAGCATTCAGAGGATGGATGGATCAGACTAGAGACCTAGAGCATTCAGAGGATGGATGGATCAGACTAGAGACCTAGAGCATTCAGAGGATGGATGGATCAGACTAGAGACCTAGAGCATTCAGAGGATGAATGGATCAGACTAGAGACCTAGAGCATTCAGAGGATGGATGGATCAGACTAGAGACCTAGAGCATTCAGAGGATGGATGGATCAGACTAGAGACCTAGAGCATTCAGAGGATGGATGGATCAAACTAGAGACCTAGAGCATTCAGAGGATGGATGGATCAGACTAGAGACCTAGAGCATTCAGAGGATGGATGGATCAGACTAGAGACCTAGAGCATTCAGAGGATGGATGGATCAGACTAGAGACCTAGAGCATTCAGAGGATGGATGGATCAGATTAGAGACCTAGAGCATTCAGAGGATGGATGGATCAAACTAGAGACCTAGAGCATTCAGAGGATGGATGGATCAGACTAGAGACCTAGAGCATTCAGAGGATGGATGGATCAGACTAGAGACCTAGAGCATTCAGAGGATGGATGGATCAAACTAGAGACCTAGATCATTCAGAGGATGGATGGATCAGACTAGAGACCTAGAGCATTCAGAGGATGGATGGATCAAACTAGAGACCTAGAGCATTCAGAGGATGGATGGATCAGACTAGAGACCTAGAGCATTCAGAGGATGGATGGATCAGACTAGAGACCTAGAGCATTCAGAGGATGGATGGATCAGACTAGAGACCTAGAGCATTCAGAGGATGGATGGATCAGACTAGAGACCTAGAGCATTCAGAGGATGGATGGATCAGACTAGAGACCTAGAGCATTCAGCGGATGGATGGATCAGACTAGAGACCTAGAGCATTCAGAGGATGGATGGCTTTCCTAGCTAGATTGATCAATAAGGAAGTTTCTGAGCAGAGCAACACAACACCAGTGTTCGCCATCCAACCTTCGAAAAATGCAGAAATCTCTAAAATGTCAAAAGTTTTTGATCCCAAATCCCAGCATGTCTTCTTCTATGGTGTTCCTCGAGGTCTTGGTGTCTTAATGTGATATTCTGGAGATTATTGATCATTTTGATCAATTCTCCAGCGGTAAAAAATGGTTAAATTTAGCACCAAATCTGTGGAACAAATGGAATCAACCCAACAACGTCTGAGACGTAATAGAGCATGAGGATGACCATCAGATACTTCTGGATTAATGACTAGAACAACTTGACCCTCAGTGTTGAGCTGCATCTCAGATTAATCTCCAGCTTCCAGCTTTCAGATGATGTTCACCACTTCTATGTGACATCTACTGTTGACCTGCTATCTCCCCGTAGAAGAGACCCAACAGACCACAACCAACTAAACCACTAAACCACGGGGGAATCTGGGGGGAAATATGACAAGTGGCCAGAGAAAGACATGGAGGGGGTGGTATGGTTGGTAGGGTGGGGGGGCGGGGTGATAGTGGGCTGGGGGTGGTGGGGTTGGGGGGTGCAGGGTCAAATGTAGTTGCTTGATATCTATATCCTAGCAACTGAAGAGTGATATCTGTTACCTCTGCAGCAGCTGATTGGTCAGAGCGCTGACACTAACTCCTCCCATCAGGAGGCAGACACCAAGAACCAAATACCTAAATTCAAATTCATCTGAGGACCGTCCTCCACTCTGCTCTGCCGCCTCCGGCACTTTAACCCACACCGCTCTTTATTTATATTCATATTTATATTTATAATATTCATCACTGGTATTTACTGTCGTCTGTCGTGCACGGCCGTGCGTCTTCATGACGAGCTGTGAAGATCTCAGCAGGTGTGACAACATGAATTCACCTCACACAGCTGTGCAGTATTACCCAGAGTTCCCCTTTCACCGGTGAGTACGTCCACGTTCAGTGATCTGATGACTTCATTAATATCATCTTATTAAATCCTGAAGCAGCGTCTGAACTAACACCTTTTACAAGGTTTAATATGTGCTGCCAATGTGGGAAATGTGTTGTTTGACCCGACTGACGGTGTCCGGAGGTGCATGTATATATTTATACACATAAATGTGTATTAATATATACATGCATACACAAACAGGTGTACACTCACATGCTCTGTACACATGCTTCACCACACATAAGCACATCAAAATGCATAAACAGACAGATGACATTGGGACATTATAAGAATGCCATCATAAAATATGTGTTATCAAAAGTTTGATCAATAAGCAATAAGAGCAATCTATCAATATAGTTTGCCACGTAAAGGCCTATCTATCTATCTATCTATCTATCTATCTATCTATCTATCTATCTCTCTATCTATCTATCTATCTATCTATCTATCTATCTATCTATCTATCTATCTATCTATCTATCTATCTATCTATCCATCTATCTATCTCTCTATCTATCTATCTATCTATCTATCTATCTATCTCTCTATCTATCTATCTATCTATCTATCTATCTATCTATCTATCCATCCATCTATCTATCTATCTATCTATCTATCTATCTATCTATCTATCTATCTATCTCTCTATCTATCTATCTATCCATCTATCTATCTATCTATCTATCTATCTATCTATCTATCTATCTATCTATCTATCTATCTATCTATCCATCTATCTATCTATCTATCTATCTATCTATCTATCTATAGTACATCTATATACAGTATATACAGTATGTATATCACAGTATTAAATGAACTAAAAACACTGATTTCCTGTTGAATGAACTCTGAAGGTTCACTTCATCTTTAATGTCTCTAATCAATAATAATTATTGAGTTCAGTCGTGATCAGACACACATTCATTTAAAAAAACATTTTGTCCTGATGTTTATAGTACAGCTCTCATTATAATAATAATAATAATAATAATAATAATAATAATTATAATAATTATAATAATAATTATAATAATTCACAATATAAATTATTAATGTAATTTTCTTGTCGTTGTATCTCAAGTTTATTGATTCATCATCTGCACAAAAATACAAACAAAGCAGTCATTGGTGATGAAAATCTCTGGTTCCTTCAACAATGCTCATTAAATATGTTTATATATATATATATATATATATATATATATGTAGATATATTTATATATATATGTATATAAATAAAAGGGAAAATCACAGAAGTAAAAAAATATATATATCCTTTGATGTAATATATACCTCAAGTGCAACTACCTTTGTTTACATTTTATTTATTACATCTACTCTACCTATTTGATTCCTGTTTTATTGCTTTATAACTGTGTGAGTTTTACCTGTTCTATGTTTTATCTGTTATATGTTTTATCTGACTCGTTTAATCTGGTCAAGTATTTGTTTTAAAGCACTGACCAGAAGTGGACTCTGTGAATCTCGTTGTGTTTAATACGATGACAATAAAGCTTTCTATTCTTCAACTTTTAAAACGTTCTAGGGGGCGCTAGAGAGCCATTTTCAACACCCAAACCCGAGACCCTTAAAATATCAAATTATTCACCGCGTCTGATAAATGTGCCAAGTTTAACAACTTTTTGAGATTGTTAAGGTCGTCAAAAATTAGATTCATTTTATTAATAATAATAATAATAATAATGATAATAATAATAATGATAATGATGATAATGATAATAATCATAATCATAATAATAATCATAATAATAATAATAATGATGATGACAATAATAATAATAATAATAATAATGTTAATGTTAATAACAATAACAATAATAATAATAATAATAATAATAATAATAATAATAATGTTAATAACAATAACAATAATAATAATAATAATAATAATAATAATTCCTAGAGTTTCAATGGGGCCTTCGCTGCCGGACGTTGTCGGTGCTCAGGCCCTAAATATTAACATACATGAATATAAAAGAAGTGTTGTCAAGTGTAAATTTGTCCCCGTGTCAGGTTGTAGTTGTTTGACAATCGCACGTTTTTAAAATCATGAAGTTTTGTGTTTTGATTTAACAGAAAGTTCTTTAAATAATTCATTTATTAGACCTTGATAACTATAAATAAAAGCTGCTTAAGGAAAGTTTTCATTTTAGATTTGATTCATTTTGGTCCGTTAACTTCCTCCTCCTCTCTCTCTCCATTCCCTCTCAGAGGAATGTG
This sequence comes from Sebastes fasciatus, assembly GCF_043250625.1. Taxonomy (NCBI): domain Eukaryota; kingdom Metazoa; phylum Chordata; class Actinopteri; order Perciformes; family Sebastidae; genus Sebastes; species Sebastes fasciatus. The sequence goes on from NC_133799.1 coordinate 804,190, forward strand.
TTGCTCTTCTTCTGGTGCTTCTGCTCCGTTAGCCTTCAGGAGGATTCAGACTGTTTCTGTTGTATATAAAGTGGTGGGGGGGGGGATGAGAGGAGGAGAAACTGTGGTCCTTTCTATTGTGTATCCGTCATGTCGTCCTCTTCCAGCCGGCTGACAGATGAGGCGGTGGGGGGGGGGGGAGAAGGTCTCTGGTCTTTGAACAGGTGATTAATAAAGACACCGGAGAACCCCCCAATCGGCTCTCCTGTTTGTTTTGATTGCATTTTCATCGGTCGCTGTGCCCAACCTGCCGGGAGACAATAGGCCGACCCTGTTTAGAGCCGACCTCTGACCCCGGCTCGTCTAGAGGCGCTGCTCCGTCTTTAAGTGGACGCTGAACAGCCTTCGCCTCGGGCCGGCCGAGGAACCCTCAGAGTAACCGGACACCGGGAGAGGAGAGCAACAACAGACGGAGTAGGATAAACACTAAAGTCTGTTAGAATAAATAATATTATAATAATAATTAATGTTTAAAACTCAACCAGGAGAGCAGCAACAGACACAGCAGAGATAAACCCTTAACTCTGTTAGAATAACACTGATTAATATAATAATAAAATAATTAATGTTTAAAACCAAACTAAAGCTGCACCATGGGGTTGAGTTTATTTATTTTTTTATCAGAATAGAAGCAGAATTTACAGTAATAATGATAATATTTAGAAATATATCTATACATGATTGTACATCATACAAATATACATGTATCTACAGTATATACACCAATTCATTTATACTAATAAATACACTTTTACATTGTTAACTTGTTTTTTTATTATACTCGTCGGATGCAACATCATTTCTGTGCACTTTTCCTGTAAATAGAATGAATGACAATAAAGTTAATCTTGAATTGAATTTACAAATACAACCAAACACTCACATAGCACCATGCATTAAGCATAAAACTATAAAATACAACACAAACAGAACACCGGTGACGTCAGATATCCACCTACTCACTCAGGTGTCCACGTGTGCAATAAAGAAACTCTTTTATTATCTATTATTGATTAAGATTTTCCACTTTTTCCGTGCACACATGGTGTCTAACTGCAGAGAAAACAGTTTCAAAGTGGAGGACGTCGGTAGATTACAGTTTGATTATGATCATATTACACATGTTGAACCTGATGCAGATGTTGGGATTATAATCTGGATTCTAACTGAGACTGTGAAGCTCTAAAGTCTCTGAGACGAGTTAATGAGGCAACACTTTAACACCTTAACACTTTAAGAATTTAAGAGTTTAACGAGGAGAATTAAAGCTGAAATCAAAGGAAGCTTAACTTCAGAGGTCAGGAGGAGAAGACCACACCTTCTCCTCCAGCAGAGACCTTCTCCATCATTTAAAGGGCGTAGCCGGAGGACGCATGTCAAGGGGGCGTTGTATAGAAACGGGAATATTAGTGGAATATTCATATGTTTATTGTCTCTTGATTTGTCTCTGATGTTTTGTGTTACTCACAGCTGACTGGAATAATATCACTCACTTTGTTTTATCTGTCTAGGACATTTCTCTCGTGTTGTTGTTTCACATAACTAAGACTATAGAAGAGCCAGTATAGACTACGTCACATTAATCTAACGGACACACATGAGGGGTCCTCTGTATGTTTTCAGTCTTTAAGGGGTCCTCTGTATGTTTTCAGTCTTTAAGGGGTCCTCTGTATATTCTCTAACTAAGTTAGCCGACATATCCAATCAATTTAATTCATATCTGCTATCATAACTCTGATTTACAGAAATAGATTTAATGCATACACGTCAAGTTTTTGTTTCTTTACCCTACTCATGCTCGGGACACCTTCATCCATCCATCCGTCCATCCATCTGTCCGTCTGTCCATCCATCCATCCGTCCATCCATCCATCCATCCATCCATCCATCCGTCCATCCGTCCGTCCGTCCGTCCATCCGTCCGTCCGTCCATCCATCCATCCATCCGTCCGTCCGTCCGTCCGTCCGTCCATCCGTCCGTCCGTCCGTCCATCCATCCATCCATCCGTCCGTCCGTCCGTCCGTCCGTCCATCCGTCCGTCCGTCCGTCCATCCATCCATCCATCCATCCGTCCGTCCGTCCGTCCGTCCATCCGTCCGTCCATCCATCCATCCATCCGTCCGTCCGTCCGTCCATCCATCCGTCCGTCCGTCCGTCCGTCCATCCGTCCGTCCGTCCATCCGTCCATCCATCCGTCCGACCATAAGGACCAAAAAAAAGCCCCCAACAACAGAACTATGTAGTCTTTTAAATAGGTCCTATTTTCTGGGTTGCCTGCCGCAGCAAATTCATTAGTGAAAGTTGGAAAGACTATTCAGGTGTTTGGAGAACAACCTACATAGTTTTTCTTTTAAGTGTGATCTGCATAGTTTAATCTCAGAAACATAAATATTTTGTAGGTGTGTGAACACAATGATTGGTGGTTGAATTGGCTGCGATGTAACGGGCACCAGATATAATCTTGCCTAGGGCCCCAAATTGGCCAACTCTGTTCTCATGGGTCTATTGTTTAGTGTCTTTAGCCTCCCAAAATATGGTACCTTTTAATCCTTTCAATAGTCACAAATCAGTTTATCCACCAATGTGCTTGACATGTTGGTTTTAGGTAGAGATGATGTATAAACAAGTTGAGCTGGAGTCAATCATCCCAGTTTTAGCGAACCTGCGATGGCTCCCGGCGTCTTTTAGGATTGATGTTAAAGTTCTTTTACTTGTTCACAAATATTGGCCTCCATCTCTAAGTCTTTGTTGTTCTATAAATCTTCATAACCTCTTCGATCCTCTGCTGCCATTTGTTTTGTTTTAAAATACAAACTATCATACAAATATGAAAATAGAAAGCTCTGCCTTTTTTAACTTGGCACCAAAACCTCTTTTCAGTATTCATTTGATTGCTTGGTTAGTGCGCAGGATTTGCACTTGTGTTAGTTTGCCTGCTTTTATTTATTCTCTTGTTTCTTCACTTTATTGCAAAGCACTTTGAACTACATCCCTGTATGAAAAGTCCCATCGAAATACACTTTGAAAGTCCCAGTAGTTGTACATTGATGCTCCTCTGAAGCAGTCAAAGCGTTGATATTAAACTGAATGATCAGTATGCTCCTACATCTCCTTTAATGTTGTGTTTTTGCAAACTCAGTGTCTTTATTCTGGATGCCCCCCTCCCTCGGTGTTCCTCCTGCATATCTTACATTATTTGCTTCATTAGATGCCCGTGTTTGTAAGTCAGGTATTAATATCATTCATCACCCGGCGTCGGGGAATTCCAGAGCCCAGAATAGTTGCCAGCTTCAGACTGCAGGGCCGTCCAGCTGTACGCATACCAGGAGCTGCAGCAGCGCTATCATATAGACGAGGAGGGGGAATTCCAGCCTTCCTCAGACTGCAGCGTACGCCACTTCAGCGGGAACAATGGCAGGCTGAGCTCTGAAGCAGGTGTAATGTTTCAGGGGGAGCAGGTCAAAGTGCCTCCGTCTGAATGGAGCATAATCACCATTATGTGTAGTACAAATATTCACTATTATGCAGGCTGACTTCTTCACAATGGAGGAACTCTTCATGAATGGCTGCCAGCAGCAGGACTCCTCCTCCTCCTCCTCCTCCTCCTCCTCCTCCTCCTCTGGCTGGGTGGCCACATCGCAGCCCTGTGCACGTCAACATTCATGTTCAGTGTTTGCTGACGTTGCAACTTTTAAAACTACTTATTAAAATAGTTTTAAAACATGCACAAAAGAGGTGAAGTCCCGCCTCTTCCTGTGACCAACATGGGACCTTATTTCAGAGAAAATACGTACGCTAGTCAACGGAGAGAGAAGAATAATGTTCTGATCCTGTTTGAATGAATCACACAGATGATGTTTGTTCATTTAAAAAATTTATTTTTACAAGTCAAGAAAGTCTCAGTTTGTTGTAAAACTGTTGAAGTATAATAAAGGCCTTTGCACACCAATGCACTGTGGCAGGTGATCACAGAACAGCTTGGATCAGGGATGGTTGCAACACAAAGGATGTATAAAGATGTTCAAGGCAGCTAAACGATAGATAGCTTCTTGTTAATGTCATTCATTCGTTCATTAGCCCCATATAGCACTATCCATCGCACCCACGTTATTAGTTCAGTTTTGTCTTATATTGCGAACAAATAGAATAATAAAACATGTCAGGCTCAGAGTGCAAGGTTTCTGTGCATGAAGACTTTTATTGGATGATGGATTTAAAAAAAAAAAACACGTACGAAAAATCAGCTCAGTCGCACAGCAGTTCGTGAAATAGTCACGAAATTGAATGTATTGATTCGTGTACATAGACACAAGTTTCAAATTTTTTTCGTGATGGTCAGCATGAAATCAATTCGTATGTAATCCACGTAATCGGGCACCAGGAAGTATAAAGAGCGGTGAACGGCGTGTAGGGAGGAGGTCGGGGTGGATGGGTGGGTCTAAAAACACCAGACTGTCACCAGGAGACCACTATGGTGCCCCGTGTGAGGCCTGAAATCAACGTTGATTTATTCGTAACTTCTGTTCTTCAGTTACAGAACTTCTGGAGTTATTTTAACCCAAACCACCATCTTTACCTAAACCTAACTGAGGAGTTTTATTTAGAAAAGACTGGAGAGGAAATTGACAAGAGCATGTGTCACGTGTTGCTGGACATTTGTAAATAAAACACACTAAAAATATGTTTAGATTCAATTTTGTGACTATATCATGAACTGCTGTGAGACTTTGTTGGAATAATATGGACTTGGTGTGCAAAGACCTTAAACTTACTCTGAAAATACGTAATTAGAAAGACTACACACCCAAAAGTCACATATGTGACATCATATCTTTTCTCTTGTTGAAGTTAACCAGGATAACTAACTAACTAACTAACGCTCCTTCCTTTCGCATGACTGCAGCTCTCAACAGACCAGACTTGTAGTGATTCCCATCTCTTTTAATATTTGTTCCTCGTTTTGGAAGAACAAAGTGAAACTAAGTTGATAAACACCATCTGTGTGATTCATGGATCAATTCAAACGGGATCAGAAAACTCTCTCCGTTGTCTACCGTTCATGTTGTTTCTGAACTACGGTGGTCCACAGGAAGAGGCGGGACTTCACCTCTCTAATGTAAAGTTTTGCTTATTTGTAATATGAATATTAAGATTAATGTGATGGCGGTTGGTTGTGTCTCCCTGCAGACTCAGAGACACTTCGTCTCATTTGTCCTGGAGAGAGAGCTCCTTCCTCACCACCATGTCCCAGAACCAGTCGGCTCAGACCCCCGACTACGTCAGCCAGGACGTCTTCAACCAGCTCTTCGAGATGCTCGACCAGTGAGTCAATACTGCTGTTAATGGAAACACATACTGCACACTTAACAGACTCAAGTTTATTCCTCAGTATTATCTGATCGTTGTGTTTCAGATCGGCGGTTCATTCGGTCCAGCCCATCGAGCTGAACTTCAGAGACGCTCCGGCTGACGGGTCTCCAGGAAACACCATCCAGATCAGTATGGACTGTATCACCATGCACGAGCCGGACCAGACGCTCGCTGTGAGTAACCAAACATCACTTTTACTTTCTATCGTCAACGTCGAACTGAGCCGTGAGTCAAAACAGTCTCATTTAGTTCTCGTTCTTAAAGTTTAGATCTAAAACACACAAGTGATGCCACACAGAACGACCAGATTTCCCTCGACACGATTCACCACAAACAGCCGAGTCTCTGCACATTAAAACAACTTTAAAAGGTTACGACATTTCTAAGTTTCTTATTTAAATGTACTTTCAGTCTGAGTTGATGGGACTTCCAGAGGTGAACTCCATAGTGTCACATTAGAGAATGTACTTTCTATTTTCACATTGACGTCGGAGTTTCCCCGGGACAGATGTGAAGAAGTGCTGCAGTTTAACAGACAGTTTATCTTGCCGTGTTTCTAAAGTGATGATTTTATCTCATTCAGCCTGAGCTGCTGACCTGCTGACCTCTAGTGACCTCTCAGAGACTCAGAGACTCAGATCAGTCTGTTGATGGCAGAATGAGACTTTAGACCGTCTGATGATGTGCTTCACGTAGTGATGTTGAAGTTTCCTGTGTTTTAATCAAAATGAGCTGAAGTAGGGTTGTTAGTTTGCTTTTTGTGACGACACATTCACCTTATAGTGCAGTCAAATAAAAGCACAGTGCAAAATAACCTTTTACGAATCAGATATGCACCACAACCCCCCTACAACTAAACTGTAGTGTCAGCGTTTCAAGGGAAACAGATTTACTTTATTTTAGATCACATTGGTTTTTGACGCGTCATAAACACAATCCAGTCAGCAGAAATAAATGTTTATATTGTACGTTTCTACAAATCACGAAAACGTTGAATGTCGACATTTGTGAACCATAAATACGTTTCATATCAGCCTCGTGTCACGCTGCAGAAACACACAACGCCACGTGGTTAACATTGTGAAACGATTGGTTGGTTTTAGACGACTAAACTTCTGGTTAAGGTTAGAAGAAACGTCATGTTCAAATAATATCGTAACAACATTAACGAGCATAAATAACAACAACCGCCCGCGGCAGACTTTCTAACATAACGTTACGGAAAACAACGTTACGGAAAACAACGTTACGGAAAACAACGTTACGGAAAACAACGTTACAGAAAACAACGTTACAGAAAACAACGTTACAGAAAACAACATTACGGAAAACAACGTTACAGAAAACAACCAACGTTACGGAAAACAACGTTACGGAAAACAACGTTACAGAAAACAACGTTACAGAAAACAACGTTACGGAAAACAACGTTACAGAAAACAACGTTACGGAAAACAACCAACGTTACGGAAAACAACGTTACGGAAAACAACGTTACGGAAAACAACGTTACGGAAAACAACGTTACAGAAAACAACGTTACGGAAAACAACCAACGTTACGGAAAACAACGTTACGGAAAACAACGTTACAGAAAACAACGTTACAGAAAACAACGTTACAGAAAACAACGTTACGGAAAACAACCAACGTTACGGAAAACAACGTTACGGAAAACAACGTTACGGAAAACAACGTTACGGAAAACAACGTTACAGAAAACAACGTTACAGAAAACAACGTTACAGAAAACAACGTTACGGAAAACAACCAACGTTACGGAAAACAACGTTACGGAAAACAACGTTACGGAAAACAACGTTATGGAAAACAATGTTACGTAAAAAGTATAAAGTCAACGTTGAATTTGGTTTCATGCGGGACAATGATAAAGAACCCGGATCATCCGGTGATCTTCCTCCTCCGTCGGGCTCAAAGAGCAGCGCCGTAGCGTTTCCTTTAACTCCTCCTCCCAGCCCGCGCTCCAGCCTCGGTCTGGGTCTCATATTCACATGAACGGAGGAAGGGAAATAACTCTGGATTCAGCTGTTAGTGCAGTTTACAACTTTTAAAACCTCATTTTTTAAAATCAGGACTATCAGAGTGTTCGTACCGGGGAGTTAATTCACCCCAAAATAAATGATCCTCTGAGTTACAGATGTCTCTTTCTAAATGGAAGTCAATGGGAAAAGTCTTTTTTGGGCCTGATGCATCACGTGACGGACACGGAGGTTGTAGTACCGCCGTTTGGACACTACAAAACCAGCGCTCTTCCTGGAGGCTTGGCGTCTCCTGGGTGAAAGTTCCATGTTTGTTTGAATCATCCCTCCACCCCGACCTCCTCCTACACACATTTTAATTACATGGATTTGTTATGAGTCAGAAACAAAAGAGAGAACATTTTGATTCCCTCAAAACGTAACTGACGATGCAGTTTGGTTGTTTTGGGAAGCTGATCCTGTCGGACTGAAGACGAGCTGAAGCAGCTCTTTATAGTTCAGTCACATCAAACCTTGTTGCATTAGATGTTTATTAGTTCTGTATGAATCCCCCCCCCCCCAACCCCGTCGTGTGAGGGACGTCTCTTCACCAGCTCTGCTCCTGACAGGTGATGATGATGATGGTGGCGTTCCCCTCCCTCTGAAGGAATGCTGTTGTCCAGCCAGGGCGGGAAAAAAACAGCAAATAAAAAGTAGTTGAAGGAGCTGAGTAATGTCAGCCTGCACACCCCCCCAGGGGGAACTGTGCTCTCTTGAACTGAACCGGTGATTAATGGGCTCCACCCCCCCTCCACGCCGAAGAGGGGCGTGGAGCGCTGATTGGCACGCCAGCAACTTGGGCAGCGTCCATGTGGGGCTGAGAGCTCGCTGCCGTGGCGTCCTGCCAGTCCCCCCCCCCCCCCATGGTTAGCGCTGATGAAGAGAGGTGAATTGACCCCTGCCCTCCCTGCCTCTCTCGGAGTCATTAGATGCTGTTTAGGGCCCTGGGGGGGGCTGATTGGTATTGTGGAGGGTTCATGTTTAATCTGAAATTCCTTCTTCTTCTTCTTCTGCTGGATGTTTTTCTCTCTGTAGCTTCGGGGCAACACTTTAAATCAGCACCTGCCTCTGTGGAGCTCCCAGCAGCTCTCATCTATCAGTACGTGTCTCCTCTCTGCTGGGTGGAGGTAGAATAACATGGAGGAACGCTATATCCAACCCCAAACAGCTGATCTTACACCAGATAACGCCGTGATCAGCTGTGCGTGGAGGAGAATAGAGTTTAAACTACTTTACAGCCGAGTAGCTCCGTCAACACACGACTCAGATCAGATCAGATCTTATTACAGGGCGCTGTTTGGATGTGTCTTAATGTGGGAGCAGCTTTCTCTACCTGCAACTGTGGCTGCTGGACTCCAGAATCTACCAGCCACTCACATTATCAGTGTTCTTTTGGCTGTTAGGTGAAGAACATCTAGCAGCCACTTTGCATATTTAACCATCCCTGATCTCTGCTGCTTCCTGCAGACGTTCCCTCTAACGTTAAAGCTGAAGAATCAAACTACAGATCTGCTCTCTGTCGGGTGTTATCAAACCAGCATCACACAGCAGAACAACCAACATATAGACCCCCCCCCCCATCACTCAGGTGATTGTGATCTGCATGATTGAGAGTCAATCTACTCTCCGGTTGGGCCAATCAGAGCAGAGCTAACGGACGCTGTCTGATACTCCCACATGGAGGAAACATCCAGATTAACATTAAACAAGCAGATATTAAATATAACATTGAGAAAAAAAATAGTGAGTCAAATATAAATTATAATTAAATTAAATTAAATCAAATTTAATGAATCAAAATAAATATCATAGAAACATTTTAGAAATAGTAAATACTACTAATATATTATTGGCCCTAAAGAAAAAAAAGTCTGAAAAATGCCAGAAAAAATGTAAAACAATTTTTTTTTAAAAAGTCTGCAAAATGTTGTGAAAATGTCCAAAAAATGCCTGAAAAAAAGTCTTTATTTGTCAGTTTCCTTCAACAATGATCATAACATATGTAAATATATATAAAAGGGGAAATCACACAAGTAAAAATCTGATTTAATTTTTCTGTTTAGTTTCATTCTGAAGAATCAGCCTCAGGTGTTGTAATCATTCCTGTTACCATGCCAACAACAGATGTTTTCTTCTTCTTCATGAGTCACTGCGTCCACCTGAAGACGCTGAAGACGCTAAAGTCAACAGTCCGTCGCTTCGTTTGTCTGAACATGCAAATATTTTAGGAAACTGCGCGTCTCAAATAAAATGACTAAACGGTAAAGTTAATTACAAGTCGAGGGAAACATATTTTCTCCTGGATTACGGTCTCAGTTTTAAACAGTTTTATTCAGTTTTAATCAGTTTTAATCAGTTTTAAACAGTTTTAATCAGTTTTAAACAGTTTTAATCAGTTTTAAACAGTTTTAAATAGTTTTAATCAGTTTTAAACAGTTTTAAACTGTGTTTGTTGACCCATCAACAAACTTTCATTAACAATCACACAATATACTACGTCACCTGCTCTGTCAAAGTAAGTAATACAAATAAATTTAAAAAAACATGTCCGAAAAAAGTCTGAAAAATGTTTGAAAAAAAAATAAAATAAAAATAAAAATAAAAAATGTCTGAAAAAAATTTGAAAAAATGTCTGAAAAATGCAAAAAAAGTCGAAAAAGTTAAAAAAAATAAATGAATAAATAAATAAAAGTCCGAAAAATGTGTGGAAAATGTTTGGAAAAAAAGTAAAAAAATCAATAAATAAAAATCAAAGAATGTCTGAAAAAAATCTGAAAATAAGTCTGAAAAATGCAAAAAAAAAATCCAAAAAGTAAGAAAAAATTTAAAATAGGTCTGAAAAATGTCCAAAATTATCTTCAACAATGCTCATAATATATATATATATATATATATATAAATAAAAGGATAAATCACACAAGTAAATGTAAAAGCAAAATTATAATTTAAGGCATAAATAATAGTGCAGTTAAAATATAGAGCTTAAATATAAACATGAGTAAATATAAACTGGTAATGTAAATGTAAATTTATAATTTTGTGGAAGACAGTATTTAGTTTTATGAAGATAAATAAGATACATGACGTTAGAGATAAAGAACAATCCTCCATCATGGGACAACATCTGGTTACTGTATTTGATCTGCGCTCCACGAACTAAACTCATAAACTAAATCAGGAACTAAAAGTCTCTTTTAGAGATTTACGGTTTATTTTCCTGCACCTGAAGAAGGAAGATGTGATGAGGAGAATCAGACCAATAACAGGTCAACAAGTGGTGGATCTGTTTGAGATAGTTAGTTGAGGTGTTGAAGGTCTGAACACTAAATACAGAGATGATTTCTCTTTCTAAAAGACAACGCTGTGATCTGAACGAGAGAATCAGTCAGTAATCAGCTGAGCTCTTCATCAGCTGCTCAGAACCAACAGAGCCAGCACACCTGATTCTGATTCTGATGCAGCGACGAGATGAACTCTGTTTTACTCAAATAAATGAAAAAAAAGCAAATAGAGCTGCATTTAATTGATCTCTTTCTCTCTTTATTTTATTCTATTGTTAAACTTCTTTAACATCCTCACAGCAGACATTTAAACATTAAACTTGTTATTTCCATCTTGTGTTTGATCGTCAGCCTGTTTATTAATTTGATTAATTTGACCTTTATTTAACAGATGACAGATGATTTAACTGATTATTTGTCAGTTCAAACGGAGGATGTGGCTGATTTTTGTGGAGCACACTGAGGTGACACAGGGGTCGCCACAGCAGATCATTGATCCGCACATTCATTTAGGTTTTACACCGGAGGCCCTTCATGATTGAGGGGGATATATATATAAGTTACAAACAGTCCCTTTAACAGCAGCATCGGGATCAGTTGGTAGTGGAGGTTTTACCACCCAGGTGATGCTCCGTCTCTCCTCAGCAGGTGTCTCTGCAGTCTGACACCTGATACTGAACTAATCTACCCGACTTAACCAGCGGCTCTTTAAAGGGAACAACTCTAGTAAAGCCTCTTTGGTCTGAGCCCCTGGATCAGCTCTTTAGCTGGTCCTGGTCCTGGACTGAGTCTGTTGTAGCAAGGGGATCTGTGTATGATGTTCGGCTTGTTTATTTAACGTATTCTCTTAAAACAGTTTGTATTTATTACCAGGAGTTATTTTTCATTTTTCGTACGTTTTCCTACAAATGTTCAGCGTAAATTTTCACTCCAGTCTTTTCAAAATAAACTTCCGTCTTCTCAGGAAACAACTTTATTAGGTTTAAGCGACATTAGAAGTTCTGTAACTGAAGTACAGTTACAAATAAATCAACGTTGACTTCTGGCCTCATACGGGGAACCAACAGAGGTCTCCTGGTGAAAGTCTGGTGTTTATAGACCCACCCATCCACCCCGACCTCCTCCCTACACGCCGTTCACCGCTCTCTATACTTCCTGGTTCATTATTACATGGATTAAATTAATTTCATGCTGACATCCGTGGACGGTCATTACAAACAAATTTGTGATACATAAAAAACAAACATAATCTGCGATTAAATTCCCTCCAAACGTAACAGAGAAAAATGAACGAGAAATGGCTGAAAAAAAAGTAAAAAGAGTAAAAAAAACAACTGAAAAATGTAAAAAAAAAAAAAGTTTAACAAAAATTCTGTGACAAAAAAAGTCCAAAATGTCCGAAAAAAAATAAAATAAATAAAAGTCTGAAAAATGGAGAAAAAAAAAGTCAAAAAAAAGTTTTTTAAAAAGTCTGAAAAAAAATTCTAAAAAAAGGTTTGAAAAATTTTCGAAAAAATAAAAATAGTCAAAGATGTAAAAAAAAAAAAAGGTTTTAGAAAAATCTGAAAAAAAAATTTGAAAAAAAATCTGAAATTTTTTCGGAAAAAAGTCTGAAAACAGGTTAAAAACAAGTCAAAAAGAAGTTACAAAAAAAAAAATTCTGAAAAGTGTTCGAAAAAGTAAAAAAAAATCAAAAAGTCAAAGAAGTAAAAAAAAAAAAAGTTTTAAAGAAGTCTGAAAAGTAAAAAAAAAAAAATCAAAAATGTCCGGATAAAAAGTGTGACCAAGTCCAGCGTCTCCTTCAGTACTCTAACTCGTCTTCAGATGCAGCGTTGTTTTAACATAATGTGATGTTAGTTTAGCTGAACTAATGAGTCCTACCTGAGACCTGGTACTGGGGGAGTCCAGTGAATGGGGCTCTTTAAAGTGTTGATGAGCTGAGCTGAGGGCTCGGGGCCCTCGGGGGCCTCGGGGGACTCGGGGGAGCTGGGACCACCAGGGTGTGGCTGCTGATTGGAGACACTGACTGCAGCTCATTGCTGTGCTTAAGTTTTCAGACAGCTTTCAGATGAGTGTGACCACAGGGCAAGAGACCCGACCCCCCCGCCGACCCCCCATCCCCCGGCTCTGGAGTCACACCAGTGATGTGTCTCCTCCCTTTGTCATCTAGAGCTGCCAGAACACAACTGACTCATGTTAACTGTTCAGAGTTCCTCCACCTCCACCGCTGTCTGCTGATTATCAGACTTTGGGCTTGTTCTCCTGTAAAGTGTCTCACTAGTCTCGGTGGCAGCGGGCTGCGTTGTTTAGGGGCTTGGTTTCTAAAGTGTAGTTGTTTGTTTGGGCTCCTGTTTCTCTCCTCATCAACACTCAGAGGATTGCTCTGAGACAAATCTCAGCTAACAATGTCAGCTACTAAGTGGACTTAAAGACTAGATTCCCCCTCCGCTGGGGGATGATTCAGAGGATGTTTGCTGTAACTGTGATAAACTGGAGGAGCACATCACTGCAAAAATGAAACCAATTCTTTAAGTTTATATCAAGAGAAATGTAAAGTTATAAATGGATGCAAAAATCAAATGAAATGCAGGAAATCCCAAATAGATTCCTACCCACAGTATATATGAAGTGATCTAGTGGCCTCCTCTCTGGTCATACTGCGGTAACGTCAGGTCGGTAAGGTCGCTTGTTTCGGGCCTTGCTTAGTGATTATCATAAAGTGGGCATGTCTGTAAAGGGGAGACTCGTGGGTACCCATAGAACCCATTTACATTCACTGATCTGGAGGTCAGAGGTCAAGGGACCCCTTTGAACATGGACATGACAGTTTTTCCTCTCCAACATTTAGCGTAAGTTTGGAGCGTTATTTAACCTCCTTCATGACCAGCTAGTCTGACATGGTTGGTACCGATGGATTCATCAGGTTCTCTAGTTTACTATGATACCGGTATATTCTCTCTAGCTTTAAAACTGAGCCGCTACGACCTAAAAATCACAAGTTGTGTTAATGCATTAAAGAAATAGTGGCGTTAAAAGTATGTGATAAATCCAGTGGACCTGAATGCATCACGTTCAGCTCCTCATGCAGGTAGATCATGGTGTCTTTTACTGGTATAATGTCCCGTCTGTAGAGCCGGTCAGCGTTAGAGGATCTAGACTCAACGCATGTTTCCACAACAGATCTACATCAGTCCCGTCTGATAGATACAAGCAGTCTACAGGAGTCCCTTTGTGTTCCTGCTTTAGGATGCAGAGAGGACACTGATTCTCATGCTAACGAGGTACCAGGCCTACCGTAGACCTGAACTCTCACAGACCCAGAATCCTCTCCTCACTCTGGGACTGACGTCTGCTGACTATCAGACACTTTGGGCTGGTTTTCCTGGAAGGTCTCGTACTAATATCGGTAGTTGGCTGCGTTGTTTTGGGGCTTGTTTCTAAAGTGTAGCTGCTGATTTGGGCTCCGGTCTCTCTCCGACGATTCGAAGGCTGTTTGTCGTAATTGTAAGTGTGATGTACGAGCACATCATGCCGATCCGGTTCAACATGTTAGCACCGAATAACATAAAAGAAACGCAGCAGCGTTCTCTTCACTGAGGTTTACCCACATTACATTCACCGTCTCTGCAGAAATAAAACAAAATGTTCAACTTGTTTGAGTTTAGTCTAGAAAAATGTGAAGTTACAAGTGAATAATGGATGCAAAAATGCAATGTAATGCATGCAATCCAAAAATAAATTCATACATATACATAATAATAATAATACATTTTATTTAAATAGCGCTTTTCTAAAAACTCAAAGACACTTTACAAAGATAAAAAGATCATAAAACAAGGACTTCATAAAAACATAAAACACACAACATTAATCATTAAAAGCAGTTTTAAAAAGGTGAGTTTTGATTAGTGATGTTGAAAGTGGACCGGTTGGAGCCGTCTCTGATGTGTTTGAGGAGAGATATCTCTCATGTTGTTGTCGCTAGGTGAGGTCGCTTGTTTGGGTTTTTTGGGCTTGTTTCTGTTGCAAGATCTGGCAACGCTGCTCCTCACTCTGGGCCTGCTGGTCTCTAATAAATCTGTCTTATTATCATCCACGTCCATGTTTAAACATCATGAGGACAGAGTTGATGTCTCTCTCCTCTAGACCGCTCCAGTTTGTCCTGTTGCAGGATCTGAACACAACCCCCCCCCCCCCCATCTAAATCTACATCTAATCTTGTAAAATCAATTAAAAATTGATGCAAAAATGACATGAAAAGTTCAACTTGAAGTTTATAACAAGAAAAAAAGGGTAAAGTTACAAGCTAAAAATGGATGCAAAATGTAATGTATTGCATGCACTCCAAAATAAATTCCTACATATATATGACATGAACTCTCTCTCATACTGACTGCTGGTTTTGGAGGGAGCTTCTGTTGCAAGATCTGGCAACGCTGCTCCTCACTCTGGGCCTGCTGGTCTCTAATAAATCTGTCTTATTATCATCCACGTCCATGTTTAAACATCATGAGGACAGAGTTGATGTCTCTCTCCTCTAGACCGCTCCAGTTTGTCCTGTTGCAGGATCTGAACACAACCCCCCCCCCCCCATCTAAATCTACATCTAATCTTGTAAAATCAATTAAAAATTGATGCAAAAATGACATGAAAAGTTCAACTTGAAGTTTATAACAAGAAAAAAAGGGTAAAGTTACAAGCTAAAAATGGATGCAAAATGTAATGTATTGCATGCACTCCAAAATAAATTCCTACATATATATGACATGAACTCTCTCTCATACTGACTGCTGGTTTTGGAGGGAGCTTCTGTTGCAAGATCTGGCAACGCTGCTCCTCACTCTGGGCCTGCTGGCCTCCAATAAATCTGTCTTATTATCATCCACATCCATGTTTTAACATCATGGGGACAGAGTTGATGTCTCTCTCCTCCAGACAGCTCTAGTTTGTCCTGTTCTTGTTGCAGGATCTGAACACAACCCCCCATCTAAATCTAGATCTAATCTTGCAAAATTACAAGTTAAAAATGGATGCAAAATGTAATGTATTGCATGCACTCCAAAATAAATTCATGCATCCATGACGCGACGTCTCTCTCTCATACTGACGGCTGGTTTTGGGGCTTGTTTTTGGGGGAGAGTTTCTTCTTTTGTCTTGTTTCTGTTGCAAGATCTGGTCACGCTGCTCCTCACTCTGGGCCTGCTGGTCTCTAATAAATCTGTCTTATTATCATCCACGTCCGTGTTTTAACATCATGCACCATGAGGATGCATTAAACTAATGTTGACTTTATATAACAGGTAGGATCATGGAGATACAAATACATTTATGCAGTGTTTTTATCTGTATAGTTCTATTTTATTCTTAAAGTAAAGAAAAGGCATAGAGACAGTGAACGCAGCAGCGAGACGTTGAGTTTCTATTCAGTAGGAAGGAGTTCCTGTGAGGAGCTCTGCTCAGCTTCAAAGAGCAGGGAAGGAGATGGGTGTGGACTCAGCTCTCAGGTATTGGACAGGTATCCTCCTTAGAGTCCTCCCCCCCCACACCCCGTCCTCGTCCCCCTCGGTATATATGACCTCCCCATAGATTCCTATAGAAGCTTTCTGCTAGTCCACTCTGCATCTGTGTAGTCCACATCAGTCCTTCAGAGTGAGCCGAAGAGATTTGAGGAACCCTGGAGCCAGTGGAGCAAACGGCAGCAGCTCTGCTCAACCTCAGCGCCAACATGTTGTACCTGGAGACGGGCTCCACCACGTCCTACAGCGAGGTAAGACCACAACCAGAACCAGAACCGCAGAACCTCAGCACCGTCACAGGCCTCAGTGATCCGGTGGGGGGGTTATCTATCACTGGGGGTGATAGATAACCAGGGGGTTAAAGTTACAGAAAATATCACCAGCTAACAACAGGAAGATGGTTGTACATTTGGCGGTATGTGTGTGTGTGTGTGCGTGTGTGTGTGTGTGTGTGTGTGTTTGCGTGCACACCTGTGTGAGAGCAGCAGGGGAATGTAAACACCTGGACGTCCTTTGTGTGATCTGGCACTGATTTATTCAGCTGAAGTGATTTATTCAGCTGAAGTGATTTAATCTGAGTTCAACGTTGAATAAGTGAATTAAATCTGGTTTTCTGTGGTGAGACGGTTCTGCTGCTTTCACGGAGAAGCTGGGAAATATAAAGAATATAAAAAACATCAAACTGTAGGTTATTTAAAATGATTAGAAAGGATTGTGATATTACTCTTCTTATTTATTTATTGATATTTATTCTTTGTGTTTTAGTGGTTTTAGGGATCAGTGGAGCTCTGAACTGTTTTTATCTGTTTCTCTGTTCGTCTCGATGCAGAACTTCAAGTCTTTTTACTGCCAACCAAACTTATTTATTTAACTTTATTTATTAAAGCAACCTGAGCAGAAGCAGAACCAGAACCAGAAGCAGAACCAGAACCTGAACCTGAAGCTATTCTGATATTATTTAGAGATTTATTTGATTAAGAAGTCAGAGAGAGAGTTTTAATTTATTTCTTTGTCCAAGATGTCTGACATCGACATTAAATCTTTTGTTCTTTCACAAAACAAACCACAAAGTAAAAAAAAAACACTGTTTTGCATTAAATTTCTTAGTTTGAGAAAAAATAAATCACAGTTTTCATTTTCATTTGTTTCAGTCAGAAAGTGAAGCGTCATGATGGATGGATCTGTGTTTGCAGAGTAAACACTTAAAGGAGGTTTTAAATATGAAAAAGAAGTTTGTGCTGAAGTTACTTTTCTTTTTCCATCAGGAAACATTACATTTCTTGGTTTGAGAAAAACAAATGAGAGGTTTTATTCTAATGTTTCAGTGAGAAAGTGAAGCTTCATGATGGATGGGTCTGTGTTTGCAGAGTTTTTTAAAAAGTGAATTAAATATGATAAATACTTTGTAGTGAACTTACTTTCAGCTTCCATCAGGGAAAATTAAATTATTGTGATTTTGGAAACAGTGTTTTTTTTGTGCATCAATTACATTTTTTTTTAATAATATTTTTATTTAAGAAAAAGAAAATTTTTCACAGATATTTAACATCGAGCATTTTCACTTTCTCCCAACTCCCCCCCACCCCCACACTGCCTAGACAAAATAATGCATACTAACATCTCTACACAGGGAATGATGGTTCAAAATGAAGTAGTAAAATTTAAAAAAATAGATATGTATTTTTTTTTAAAGTTGTAAATAACAAAATTAAATAAATAAAAATAAATAAAAAATAAAAAAGCCAGCAAACACAAAATTGATCAAATAAAACATACATACAGATTAATTAATTTAACATTAAATTGAATATGTACATATGCATCAATTCAGTTGAACTGTCATGTTACAAAGAGATCAGGCCTGCAGTATTTATATTATCTCTGTGAATTCATGCTGTAGTTTCAGTCTCTATCTATAGACTAGTTTATCTGTATCTATAGACTCCAGTTTGGTTTCTTCAGTGAACTCCGGCGTCGCCATCGTCGTCTTCTTGTGTTTCTATATTTGATATGTGAACACATGCTGTAGTTTATTGTGTAGTTTATCTGTGACTGTAGAGTTTGTGTTTTCTTCAGTGAAGTCCGGCGTCGTCTTCTTCTTCTAGTGTTTCCAGCGTCTCCGTCCTCTCTATCAGAGACTCTGAACGTCCCAGAGCGCTGATAGATTGCAGGTTGCAGATAGCAGGTGTGTCAGGTCACTGTCTTTTAAGTTGTTGAGCGGGGGTGCGGGGGTGTGGGTGTGGGTGTGGGGGGGTCTTTAAGTGGAGTCCAGCTCTTCTCTCAGGGTGTGAGGGATCAGGTTCCCCCCCCCCCAGTCTCCGGGGAGCCGCTGCAGCCAGGCGCTGCTGTTTAGTGCTGGATCCTAATTGCTTTAATGGTGTGTTGATGTAGATACAATCACCTACTCTGCCCCCCCCCAGCAGGTATAGAAGGTGTAGATAGACCCCCACCCGGCCCCACCTCAACCCCCAACAACCCCCCCACCCTGCTGAGCCTTTAATGCCTCCCCCCCCCGTGGTCACTCATCACCCCCCTCTGATCCTCTCTGTGGTCCAACATGGACGACTGGGAGGAATGGGAGCTATTCCCCTCCGGGTCCTCTAACTCTAACTACTGGATCTAACAGAGATAACAACGTCGTCTATGTTCAGATAGAAGAGAGGACATTTATCATTTAGACGGCTGTGTGGAGTTCAGGGCTGTTAGAAAATATCAGAAATATCAAGTTGTGCAAGTTGTTTATATGCAGAGATGAACTCAGTGAAAACTTCATTTCATTTCGTAGAGGTAGGGCTGTGATGTGTTGGATGTTACAGCGACTGTTATAAATGCAAATCCATCCGTTCTGATTGCATAAAATCCTAAACATGTTTTCACTGAGATGTTATGCGGATGGTGGTGTGTTCTTTTTACTATCACGGCTTTCAAAAATTAAATTAAATTGATTGACGTTGTGCAAGCCGTTAGAAATAAGGTGTGTCAGAGGTCAGTGGTGGCGTTGTCACGTTGTGTCTGAAAGGAGCTTCAGTGAGTGACTCAAGCAGCAAAATAAATAAAAACTGATGAATATTATTATTATTTATGTCAGAGATTCACACGCCAACTTCACACCAGAGGGGAGAATTATTCTGTTTTCTTTCCTGGGAGTTAAAGGTCAAATCAAAAGTTTTACATAAAAATACTGCTGCAGTGAACTTATTATTTTAACTCTTTTAATAAGTCTCTCTAACTCTGATGTTTCTGGTGGAGGAGCCCCAAACAGAGTTGCAAAGTCCGCTTATTATCAGAAAACTTTGGGTTTGTTTTCCTGGAAAGTCTCTTACAAATATTGGTAGTAGCGGGTTGCGTTTTCTCCGGTCTCTCTCCGACTTGCAGGCAGTTTGCCGTAATTGTAAGTGTGATATACGAGCACATCATGCCGATCTGGTTCAACATGTTAGCACCGAAAAACGTAAAAGAAACGCAGCTCCGTTCTCTTTAATGAGGCTTATCGACATTAGATTCACCGTCTTTGCAAAAATGAAACAATTGCAAGAATTAAATTAAATGTTCAACTTGTTTAAGTTTAGTTGACAAGAAAAATGTAAAGTTACAAGTTAAAAATGGGTGCAAAAATGAAATGGAATGCAGTTTTCCTAGAACTAGATTTAAAAAATCACGATATATCTCCTTGCTTACAGTATCGCGATATATTGAATGGTAACCCCTGTATCACGATACGTATTCTAACTTATTAATCAGACACCACTTTTATTTGTATAAATCTAACAACTCTGTGTCCTTTTACAACTTTTAAACTGCATGTCATGTTTCTGTTCTTTATGAATCTTTCTGTAACATGTCGGCCAGCAACTACCGATGAAAATAGCCTTTTGGCCAATTCTGGCATTTTTTTTATAGCATGTGAATGTACAACTCAGTCTCACAGCAGTTCATGAGATAATCACAAAATGTAATCTATTTGATTCGTGTTCATAGACATGACTTTCCCTTTTTTTCGTGACGCTCAGCACGACTTTCAACAACGTACTTTTTGTGCAACACGTGACGCACTTGTCAATTTCCGCTCCAATCTTTGCAAAATAAAACTACTTAGGTTTAGGTTTAGGAAAAGATCAATTTGGTTATGGTTAGGCAATAAACTACTTAGTTAGGTTTAGGAAAAGATCAATTTGGTTAGGGTTAGGCAACAAACTACTTAGTTAGGTTTAGGAAAAGATGGCGGTTTGGGTTAAAATAACATCGGAAGTGGCGAATCTTAAGTACAGAAGTTACGTGACAAAAACCAGGAAGTATAGAGAGCGGTGAACGGCGTATAGCGAGGAGGTCAGGGTGGATTGGTGGGTCTAAAAACGCCAGACTTTCACCAGGAGACCACTATGGTGCCCCGTGTGAGGCCAGAAGTCAACGTTGATTTATTTGTAACTTCTGAACTTCAGTTACAGAACTTCTGGAGTTATTTTAACCCAAACCACCATCTTTACCTAAACCTAACTGAGGAGTTTTATTTTGAAAAGACTGGAGAGGAAACTGACACGTGTTGCTGGACATTCGTCCCTTACAAAAAAGTAGAATACTTCAAGTTCATTAATATATTAATATCAATGTACTAGTAGTATACTTGTAAGTGTACTACTTCAGTACTTCTTAGGACTAAAATTGGCCCACTTTTTAGTTTATAAAAGTAAACCTTTAAGTGTAAGAATAGTCATTTTGTACTGCAACTATACTATGAACTATAGTACAAGTGAATACTGTTAGTTTAGTAGTTATATACTTGTAGCCCACTTTATAGTTTATGAAAGTGCACTTTAAAGTATACTACTACTTTAATAGTTTTCATACTAAGTATACTTGTATATACTTGTAGCCCACTTTATAGGTTATGAAGGTACATTTTATATGCTTTAACTTATAGTACTTAGCCAATGCTACTGGCTCCTTTTGCTATTTGACTTGATGTTTCATGATGATAAAAAAACTAAAATAAAAGTAGTTTTTCTGGCACGGCGTGAGACGAGACGAGATGTGGTGGTTTCATTCATCCATCTGGTCATATACAGCAGTAGCTGTATATTTATTATAAACAGTAGTGTTTGAATCAGTGGTGCTGCTGAACGACCTGCTGTGGATCATTCACATGGTTGTAGTCAGAGGACGTCTCTCTGAAGTAGCTGAGCAGCTTTTATCAGAGAGACAAAGAGAAGAGCTGAAGGCTCAGAGACGTTATTAGAGGCTGCTGAGGACGTCAACGCCGCTGATTTATACCGTGTGACCTGAACGCAGCGCCGCCTGCACACAGCAGGAATCTTTAAAGTGCTTCTTTAATTAAACGGTTGCTGTATTATAGTGGAATAAGATCTGATGGAAGTGAAGGCTGATATCCCACTTCCACTCCATTAAACATCAAGACGTGATGCGTTCACTGTTAACCCTTCATCCTCCGGTTCATGTGGACCCTTCAGGGCCCTCCTTCTGTGTTAGCCGTTCTGCTTTTATCTCTGATCTCTCTACGATGATAATGTGACGTTGATAATTGGTGCCTGTCACATCCAGCGCTGCAGCTGCCGGCGTCGGGTACATCTCTGGACGGATCAGTGCCGCTGATGATTACGCCACAGTTCAACGGAGTCACTCTGATGTCAGGAACGCTGACTCCTCACATATACGGGAAAACACCGTCCAGTCATGAAGTGGTGTCACCTGGTTGATTTCCATTCAAAACACCAACTACTTCCTGCTTTTAAATCACGCCAAAATAAATAAATAGATACCAGTTCTTCTGTTTGAGTCACACACGTGTTTTCTCCTTTAACCCTTTCAATACAACATGAGCTCCTCTGTGGCACTGAGGTGGACTCTGTGTGTAATAAAGCAGCAACATTGCTTGATAATAGTTAAATAGTGTGTGTTGTTTTGGTCATCTGGACACCAACACCTGGCGGCGTGACGGCGTGACGGCGTGACGGCTGTGAGGCGGACAGCTGTGGTCGGTCGGCCGTGCTTGAAATAAACAAGAGAGGCCCCAGGAGAGATTAATGGCCGTCTATGGCACCTCGTCCAGGAATGTGTCGTTTATAAATGGAAAGGAATGAGGTGAATGGCGAGCAGAGCCAGCAGAGCCGCAGCAGGAAGCGGCTGGCGGCGACCCAGGTGGGTTCTGCTTCCTGTTTCATTCCTCCCGTCTGAATAGTTGTGGCTGCCGGAGAGAGAAGGAATCATCACAACATCGATCCAGACACTATAAAACCAGAGTGTTTTCTGTGTGAGTGTTGGACGTGTTAACGGTGTCGGTTCAGGAAGCAGCTCGACCCGTAAACACAAGCAGAGATGGTTTATGTTACTCCGTTACCATGGAAACAAGAGCTCCACTTCCTGTAGCCTTCACCTCCTCCTGTCATCACCTGACATGTGATACGCTGTCATTAGTTTCAAACTAAAAACCTTCAACATGCAAAGTCAATCAGTATTTCACCTGAAACTAAGAGGTTTTATGCAGTACTACTTATTTATTATGTAGTACTTATCTGTTATGTAGTACTTTACCAACTGTATGTTGGAGCACCATTTTTAGTGCTTTTAAAGTATTTGCTCCCTCCTCTTGGCTCCAGAGACACTTTAAACTAGATTATTTTATAAACATGCAAGATTATTAAAACAGGTTTAAGGGTTTTTTGAATACTGAATGAAAACTTGTTGTTTGTTTTAAGTCTATTCTTTCTGTTATGTAAAATATTTTATGTTTTTATGTTGTTGTTTTTTTTATTTCAAAGTCTGTTGTATTTGTTTGTATGAAACTTATGAATTGCCGTCTTGACCAGGACCTCCTTAGAAAAGAGATTCAAAATCACAACAGGATTATTTTGTTAAAATAAAGGTTAAATTAAATTAAATGAATTTAAACTATAAAACTGTTTACTGAGAGATAATTCTTGTCATGTTCTCATTGTTTATGTAATTTAACAGATGATTAAATAATAGGGCTGTCAAAGTTAACGAGATAATAACTCGTCAACGCAAATTTGTTTTAACGCTAGTAATTTCTTTAACATATTAACACAACTTGTGATTTTTTGGTTGTAGCAGCTCAGTTTTAAAGCTAGAGTGAAGATATACTGGTATCATATGAAACTATAAAACCTGATAAATCCATCGGTGCCAACCATGTCATACTAGCTATACAATATGTGTACTTCATATTGTATCTGTGTGTCTATTTATATTTCTGATTCGCCAATATGCTGATGATATACCCCTAATTTTAGCAGAAAAAAATTTGTGGATGCTCTCACTAAGTGACTTAATGACCTGATACTAGCTGGAGGTTAAATAATGCTCAAAACATAACCTAAATTTTGTCTAAGAAAAACTTTCATGTCCATCTTCAAAGGGGTCCCTTGACCTCTGACCTCCAGATGTGTGAATGTAAATGGGTTCTATGGGTACCCACGAGTCTCCCCTTTACAGACATGCCCACTTTATGATAATCACATGCAGTTTAGGGCAAGTCATAGTCAAGTCAGCACACTGACACACTGACAGCTGTTGTTGCCTGTTGGGCTGCAGTTTGACATGTTATGATTGGAGCAGATTTTTCAGACATTTGTTTTGACTTTTTTTGGGGATTTGTTGGATTTTTTTTTTTTTTTACCTTTTTCAGACATTTAAAAAAAAACATTTTGTTGATATTTGTCAGACTTTTTTTGACTTTTTTTCAAAATGTCTTTCTGACTTTCTTTTGACCTTTTTCAGACATTTTTTCTGACTTCTTTTTTTTTTAAAATATTGATATTTTTCAGAAATTTTTTAAAAAACTTTGTTTTTACTTTTTTTGGGACTTGCTAAATCTTCATGCTAAATGCAGTACCTGTGAGGGTTTCTGGACAATATCTCTCATTGTTTTGTGTTGTTCATTGATTTACAATAATAAATATATACATACATTTACATAAAGCAGCATATTAGTCCACTCCCATGTTGATAAGAGAATTAAATACTTGACGATGGATTGGCAGCTCTATTAAATATCACCTTTACACATAATAACGTGTCCATTTCCACAGTTTCCTGTCAGATTAGAGCATCGTGAAGTAATTCTGTCGTTGTCTCCATCTTGTCTCCAGTCACAGTACACCAACCTGGGACTCCTGAACAGTATGGACCAGACCATTCAGAACGGCGGCTCCACCTCCACCAGCCCCTACAACAACGACCACGCACAGAACAACGTGACGGCCCCATCGCCCTACGCCCAGCCCAGCTCCACCTTCGACGCCCTCTCCCCCTCGCCGGCCATCCCGTCTAACACGGACTACGCCGGGACCCACACCTTCGACGTGTCCTTCCAGCAGTCCAGCACAGCCAAGTCCGCCACCTGGACGGTAAGACGCTCACCCACCAGAAACAGTTACTGGGATTCTGGCTTTGCATGGTCCAGCAAGAAGATCTGTGTGATGTAGAGAAGTTCATCTTTACCTTCTTTTCTATCTGTACAAAGAGCAGTGAGTTGATCAGTTGACCTTCAGCTCTGTGCTCTTTATTCTACGACTGATTACTGAAATATTCTTAGTCACATGTCATAGAGTTTATATACAGTATATATATAAATATATATATATGTGTCCTATGCTGGTTATAATAAATATGGAGCCACATTTCATGAGCTCGTCCTCAGTGATGAGTCAGGTAGAGGTGGAGGAGGAACTCCTTATCTGATGATCTGGTGCTTCAGGCTGATTCACGTTGCTCAACTGCATCTGGCAGCGAGGAATGTCACCTGAGACGTATAGAGCCTCAAATCAGGAGTGAACCCCAGGCGACGCTCCGACACACACCGAGCACATCTCACTATGAAGACGGTTTCTCATATGTTTCACATGTCACACACAACAGGAGAGAGTCCGTGTCAGACCCGTTCTGGAAACACTCTGTTTGGTTCAGGCGAGAGGCGGCGCCCATGGATGTAAAGAGAGAACAGGATGCAGCGTATGAGAGCGTCTCAGTGGTGCATGAAGCTAAAATGTCCGGTGATCTTCCTCATCCATTGGGCCCATACGGTGCTACAGGAATGAGTCCTAAAACCCAGAAATGAGTCAGCATTTTATCACTTCCTGTTGCTCAAAATGGGTGTATAAATGACACCATAATGCTCGAGGCATTTAGCGTGCAATAAGTACGCCTTTCTTGATTTCCACGTGTCATTTGTACTCCATGTATCCTGAACTGACTGTAATGCAAACACATCCACGTATAAATGCTACGGTAAGAGTTAGTGACGTAGAATAAAAAGAGAGAAAGACCTCTGATGGTGGACGGGTCCAACAAACACAGGACTTTTTAATCAGGAGACCGTTGTTGACCGGTGTTTTGTTTTCATTAGTGATGTTTGTGACGTGTTTTCTGTAGTTGTTTCCGTACTTATTTTAAGCCCAACCAAGACGTTTTCCCTTACCTTAACTAAGTGGTTTACTTGTCTGAACCGAACTGTGGACGTTTACATGACATAAAATGCAGAATGTGGGTGTAATGTAAAAATTATTCTCTGAGTCACAGACGTCTCTTTCCCAATATAAGTCAATGGGAAAACGTCTTTTTGGGCCAAATGACGGACACAGAAGTTGTCGTACCGTCGTTTGCAAATTGCGAAAGCTGATCTGAGATCTGCAAAAACACTCACGAGACTCGCTGCCCGTTGACCTACCCTAACCTTTACTATTCGATATCAATGCCTAACCCTTAACCATCTTGTGAGAATTTCCCCAATTTGCTGGTTCCCTTCTAGACCTGACCTGGCGGCGCCTGGGTAGAGCGTGCAGGAGGCAGGACCTGACGCAGATTACCGCGGTAACCGTTCATAATTTGGTCATAAACAACGGCGGCGTTGTTGGCGTCTTCGTGTAAATGACCCTTCTTCTTCACCCTTCTTCTCCATGTTTATATTCTTCCGGTTTGTGCCGGTCATGATAGAAACATCATGAACACGTCCACTCGCACGCTGTGATTTTCTTGCTGTTTATGTGTGAAAGCAGTTTAAGAGACATTCCCATTACCCAGAATCCTCTGTAATCTTAGATAATGTGGATGGATGTTCCTCCTCTAATAACGTCCACTCTCAGCTCCCTGTGATCAAACAGCTGACCGGTAGGTTGTTGATGACAGAGGGTCTGACAGTCCGTCCAGGTGTGGTGAAACTCCGAGCAGCTAGATGTCACCATGTGATGCTCCATAAACCGACACGACCAACAGCTCCGTCTGCTCTGTCATTACGCACAACGACGAGCCGACGGACAGCTGCTGATCCACCACGTCCTCCCTTCCTCATGTCTTATCTGCAGACTGACTCTGGATCAGTTCAGTGTGTTAATGCACCCTAGCGGACGTCGTAGGTGACGGAGACGTCACCCTCACAAAGTGACATGTTTACTTTTTCTTGTGGTGTGACGTGATGCCGATTACATCATTTATTTATTTATTTATTTATTTATTTATTTGCACACCCACATGAGACTGCATAAAATCCAGATAATGAAAAAATATGTAATGTGTCAGGAGAGGTGAAGAAGCCATGGCTTTATTCAACGGACATCCCCTCAACTTCAGGAGAAAAACTAACAATAAAATAAGAGGATAAATAATATTAAAAAAGCTGACAAAACTTAGAAAACTACAATAAAAAAATAAATATCAAAAAGAAGCAGAAAAACGAACCAATCAGGAGAAAACAATCCAATAAAACAAAGAAATACATTAAAGACGACACACATTCTGAAATAATTGGACATCAGGAATTAATGTGATAATAATAGTGGATTTGTGAATTTGAAGTTGCTTAACAATGATGCTGAAATGCAAATACTGACAATAAAGTATTTGCAGATGCCAACTGGAGACATTCTGAATATAAGTGGTCATTAAACAGGTCTATAATTATTAGTGTAGTATGGATAGCTGTAGTAAAACCTGCTGAGCGTTACCGCCGTGGGTCGGGGTGAAGTCAGGGCGTGCTGCTGGCCCGTCTTCTTCCTCGCGGGCCACGCCGACTGTGGGATTGTGACATTTACCTAATTCCCACACCGCCTCGCTCATCCCTCTCATTTTCACCGTCCAAAAACAAAAGTGTTTGTCTTGATGTGCAACGTCGAGGAGCTGAAGAGTTAGTGGTTAGAGAGAGGCACGCCCCGTCCTCATCACGCAGTCATAACACATGATGCAAGACTGGTCCGATTGGTCTGACTTCACTTCACTTCACTTCTCATCACCAGAACCACGCTGAGTCACAACTCCACATTTACTCATTTAACACAAAAACATTGTTTTCATCAACTGGTCAATATGCAGATTTTGCTTTATTTAGCTTCCATAAAACGTCTCCTTTTAGACCAGATGATCAAACTGAGTTTCTTTGTCCCAGTGGACACTTTGAATATTTCTTTAAAGATGAAAAACAACAAAAAAGAGCTAAAATATAGCAAACTAAATAAAAATATGAATTAAAAAAATCTGTGATAAATAAAGTGTCACTTTGCCGACCTGCTTCCAACATCAGACACGACTAACCAGAGGTGAGGACTCAAACATCTGATGACTTTAGACTCCACTTGAAGTTTAACACCACTGACTCGGGACTTTTCTTGGACTTGAGCCTTTTGACCCGAGTCCAAAGATTAAAAAGTATTTAAAAAGTGTGCTATCAATCAATTCATTTCTTGAATCCACTAACGTTAACGCTGTTCATTCCCACAATGTCAAAACTTAATTCCCCAGAAATTCAGTCGCACTTGTTTTAACAAATAAATACAAAATTTAAAAATGATTCATGATTTTTTAAAATTTAATATATTATTACTCTGATGTAATGTTGGGACTTGAGTTGGGACTTGAGTTGGGACTTGTCAGTCTTGACTTGGAACTTGAGTTAGAACTTGACTTGGGACTTAAGTTGGGACTTGTCAGTCTTGAGTTGGGATTTGACTTGGGACTTAAGTTGGGACTTGTCAGTCTTGATTTGGGACTTGACAGTCTTGAGTTGGGACTTGTCAGTCTTGAGTTAGGACTTGACTTGGGACTTAAGTTGGGACTTGTCAGTCTTGATTTGGGACTTGACAGTCTTGAGTTGGGACTTGTCAGTCTTCACTTGGAACTTGAGTTAGGACTTGAGTTTGGATTTGAGTTGGGACTTGACAGTCTTGAGTTGGAACTTGACAGTCTTGAGTTGGGACTTGACAGTCTTGAGTTGGGACTTGACAGTCTTGAGTTAGGACTTGACAGTCTTGAGTTGGGACTTGTCAGTCTACACTTGGAACTTGAGTTAGGACTTGAGTTTGGATTTGAGTTGGGACTTGACAGTCTTGAGTTGGAACTTGACAGTCTTGAGTTGGGACTTGACAGTCTTGAGTTGGGACTTGACAGTCTTGAGTTGGAACTTGACAGTCTTGAGTTGGGACTTGACAGTCTTGAGTTGGGACTTGTCAGTCTTGAGTTGGGACTTGACAGTCTTGAGTTGGAACTTGACAGTCTTGAGTTGGGACTTGACAGTCTTGAGTTGGGACTTGACAGTCTTGAGTTAGGACTTGACAGTCTTGAGTTGGGACTTGTCAGTCTACACTTGGAACTTGAGTTAGGACTTGAGTTTGGATTTGAGTTGGGACTTGACAGTCTTGAGTTGGGACTTGTCAGTCTTGATTTGGGACTTGTCAGTCTTAAGTTGTGACTTGTCAGTCTTGAGTTGGGACTTGTCAGTCTTAAGTTGTGACTTGTCAGTCTTGATTTGGGACTTGACAATCTTAAGTTGGGACTTGACAGTCATGAGTTGGGAGTTGTCAGTCTTGATTTGGGACTTGTCAGTCTTAAGTTGTGACTTGACAGTCGAGTTGGGACTTGTCAGTCTTAAGTTGTGACTTGTCAGTCTTGAGTTGTGACTTGTCAGTCTTGAGTTGTGACTTGTCAGTCTTGAGTTGTGACTTGTCAGTCTTAAGTTGTGACTTGTCAGTCTTGAGTTGGGACTTGTCAGTCTTGAGTTGGGACTTGTCAGTCTTAAGTTGGGACTTGTCAGTCTTGAGTTGGGACTTGTCAGTCTGGTTCCCATCATGCATCAGCTGATCTAACTGGTTCCCATCGTGCATCAGCTGATCTAACTGATTCCCATCATGCATCAGCTGATCTTACTGGTTCCCATCATTGATCAGCTGATCTTACTGGTTCCCATCGTGCATCAGCTGATCTAACTGGTTCCCATCATTGATCAGCTGATCTTACTGGTTCCCATCATGCATCAGCTGATCTTACTGGTTCCCATCATTGATCAGCTGATCTTACTGGTTCCCATCGTGCATCAGCTGATCTAACTGGTTCCCATCGTGCATCAGCTGATCTTACTGGTTCCCATCGTGCATCAGCTGATCTTACTGGTTCCCATCGTGCATCAGCTGATCTTACTGGTTCCCATCATGCATCAGCTGATCTTACTGGTTCCCATCGTGCATCAGCTGATCTTACTGGTTCCCATCGTGCATCAGCTGATCTAACTGGTTCCCATCATGCATCAGCTGATCTTACTGGTTCCCATCATGCATCAGCTGATCTTACTGGTTCCCATCGTGCATCAGCTGATCTTACTGGTTCCCATCATGCATCAGCTGATGTTAATGGTTCCCATCATGCATCAGCTGATCTTACTGGTTCCCATCGTGCATCAGCTGATCTTACTGGTTCCCATCGTGCATCAGCTGATCTTACTGGTTCCCATCGTGCATCAGCTGATCTTACTGGTTCCCATCATGCATCAGCTGATCTTACTGGTTCCCATCGTGCATCAGCTGATCTTACTGGTTCCCATCGTGCATCAGCTGATCTAACTGGTTCCCATCATGCATCAGCTGATCTTACTGGTTCCCATCATGCATCAGCTGATCTTAATGGTTCCCATCATGCATCAGCTGATCTTACTGGTTCCCATCGTGCATCAGCTGATCTTACTGGTTCCCATCATGCATCAGCTGATGTTAATGGTTCCCATCATGCATCAGCTGATCTTACTGGTTCCCATCATGCATCAGCTGATCTTAATGGTTCCCATCATGCATCAGCTGATCTTAATGGTTCCCATCATGCATCAGCTGATCTCAGGAGATCTGTCACAGAGCTCCAGTAATGTGAAGCCAGCAGCTCGGCCGCTGGACGTCTGGCCTACAGATCTCCTAATGCCCCCCCGTTTGAAGGCCTGTGGGATCTTCCCCAGGACTTAGTGGACTGTGTACTGTGCTGTTTGATGACTGTTTCTTATGGAGACACACCTATAATCCCTAACCCACACCTTAACCTCTTCCTGTCTGGGATGACTGTGACACGCACACGTCAACATTTCCCAGAACTGCTCCCACGCACGCCGTTTCCTCGTCGCCCCTCCTGCCGTCTCCACGGACAGAGCTCCTCTTTTACGGGTCAAATCAATCCACAGATGTGTCTTTGCTTTGCTGAATTAATGGCAGCCAATTGTTGGCTACTGATGCTGCCATTGTGCGGCTGAAGATTGGTGGTGTTTGCCGTGCGTATTAGCTGCCACCGCAGTCAAAGGAGAGGAATGTGCCGGTGTGGAGCGCTGCAGGATTACAGTAATGGATTGAGGGCCTGTAGATAATACTTGTGTAAATACGGTGTGCCTCTCTGCTGAACCCTGTGCTCTCTTGGAGTGGGCTCTGTCTTTTTGAGAGAGTTAAGCTTGATGGTTGCATCTCACATTGCGCCGGAGGAGGAGGAGGAGGAGGAGGAGGAGGAGGAGGAGGAGGAGGAGGAGGAGGAGGAGGAGGAGGAGGATGAGGAGGAGGTGAATGCTCAAAGAGAAGAGTGTTCCAGCGAAAGGCAGCAAGACGCAGCTTGTCCCGAGAACATCTGCGGGCCCGTCCCACGCCTCACGAGATGGGGCTGAGACTTGTTTGTGTCAAGAAGCTTGTCAGGACTCGCCCATCACACGGAGACAAGCCCTCAGATGGGAAAAAGAAAGAGAGAGGTGGAGGGGAATTTTTTTTTAAAAAGCAGGCAGGAGTTGAAAAGGTTTTTTTATGATATGGGCGATGGGATTTCTTCATAATCGAGGTGGAAAAGCCCTTTAGAGTTTAGATTACCACAAACAAACAACCAGATACCTGCAGCTATGATTCACCTCAACACGCTGCAGTCCTATGAATACAGAAAAACACATATTAGTCTGTCGTCTGCAGCATCTCAGGGATCCAATCTCAGCAAATCTCATCAAATC
This sequence comes from Sebastes fasciatus, assembly GCF_043250625.1. Taxonomy (NCBI): domain Eukaryota; kingdom Metazoa; phylum Chordata; class Actinopteri; order Perciformes; family Sebastidae; genus Sebastes; species Sebastes fasciatus. The sequence goes on from NC_133799.1 coordinate 835,689, forward strand.
TGTGTCCTCAACTCAAAACCTGAACTTTAGAACAACAGCTTCAATACTTCCATGAAGGAAACGTAGATCAACGTTTCCTCATTCAACGGTTCATACTCAAAGCTGTTACACCCTTTTCATTTGTTTTCCTACGAATGTCCAGCAACACGCGACAATTACAGTCTTTTCAAAATAAACTTACCTCTTCACAGGAAACTACTTAGTTAGGTTTAGACAACAAAACTATTTAGTTAGGTTTAGACAACAAAACGACTTAGTAAACTACTTAGTTAGGTTTAGACAACAAAACGACTTAGTAAACTACTTAGTTAGGTTTAGACACCAAAACGACTTAGTTAGGTTTAGACAACAAAACTACTTAGTTAGGTTTAGGCAACAAAACTACTTAGTTAGGTTTAGACAACAAAACGACTTAGTAAAGTACTTAGTTAGGTTTAGGCAACAAAACTACTTAGTTAGGTTTAGACACCAAAACGACTTAGTTAGGTTTAGGCAACAAAACTACTTAGTTAGGTTTAGGCAACAAAACTACTTAGTTAGGTTTAGGCAACAAAACTACTTAGTTAGGTTTAGGCAACAAAACTACTTAGTTAGGTTTAGACACCAAAACGACTTAGTTAGGTTTAGACAACAAAACGACTTAGTTAGGTTTAGGCAACAAAACTACTTAGTTAGGTTTAGACAACAAAACGACTTAGTTAGGTTTAGGCAACAAAACTACTTAGTTAGGTTTAGGCAACAAAACTACTTAGTTAGGTTTAGGCAACAAAACTACTTAGTTAGGTTTAGGCAACAAAACTACTTAGTTAGGTTTAGACACCAAAACGACTTAGTTAGGTTTAGACAACAAAACGACTTAGTTAGGTTTAGGCAACAAAACTACTTAGTTAGGTTTAGACAACAAAACGACTTAGTAAAGTACTTAGTTAGGTTTAGGCAACAAAACTACTTAGTTAGGTTTAGGCAACAAAACTACTTAGTTAGGTTTAGGCAACAAAACTACTTAGTTAGGTTTAGGCAACAAAACTACTTAGTTAGGTTTAGACACCAAAACGACTTAGTTAGGTTTAGGCAACAAAACTACTTAGTTAGGTTTAGACAACAAAACGACTTAGTAAAGTACTTAGTTAGGTTTAGGCAACAAAACTACTTAGTTAGGTTTAGGCAACAAAACTACTTAGTTAGGTTTAGGCAACAAAACTACTTAGTTAGGTTTAGACAACAAAACGACTTAGTAAAGTACTTAGTTAGGTTTAGGCAACAAAACTACTTAGTTAGGTTTAGGCAACAAAACTACTTAGTTAGGTTTAGACACCAAAACGACTTAGTTAGGTTTAGGCAACAAAACTACTTAGTTAGGTTTAGACACCAAAACGACTTAGTTAGGTTTAGGCAACAAAACTACTTAGTTAGGTTTAGGCAACAAAACTACTTAGTTAGGTTTAGACACCAAAACGACTTAGTTAGGTTTAGACAACAAAACTACTTAGTTAGGTTTAGGCAACAAAACTACTTAGTTAGGTTTAGACAACAAAACGACTTAGCAAAGTACTTAGTTAGGTTTAGGCAACAAAACTACTTAGTTAGGTTTAGACAACAAAACGACTTAGTAAAGTACTTAGTTAGGTTTAGGCAACAAAACTACTTAGTTAGGTTTAGGCAACAAAACTACTTAGTTAGGTTTAGACACCAAAACGACTTAGTTAGGTTTAGGCAACAAAACTACTTAGTTAGGTTTAGGCAACAAAACTACTTAGTTAGGTTTAGACACCAAAACGACTTAGTTAGGTTTAGGCAACAAAACTACTTAGTTAGGTTTAGGCAACAAAACTACTTAGTTAGGTTTAGACACCAAAACGACTTAGTTAGGTTTAGACAACAAAACTACTTAGTTAGGTTTAGGCAACAAAACTACTTAGTTAGGTTTAGACAACAAAACGACTTAGCAAAGTACTTAGTTAGGTTTAGGCAACAAAACTACTTAGTTAGGTTTAGACAACAAAACGACTTAGTAAACTACTTAGTTAGGTTTAGACAACAAAACGACTTAGTTAGGTTTAGGCAACAAAACTACTTAGTTAGGTTTAGACAACAAAACGACTTAGTAAAGTACTTAGTTAGGTTTAGGCAACAAAACTACTTAGTTAGGTTTAGGCAACAAAACTACTTAGTTAGGTTTAGACACCAAAACGACTTAGTTAGGTTTAGGCAACAAAACTACTTAGTTAGGTTTAGGCAACAAAACTACTTAGTTAGGTTTAGACACCAAAACGACTTAGTTAGGTTTAGGCAACAAAACTACTTAGTTAGGTTTAGGCAACAAAACTACTTAGTTAGGTTTAGACACCAAAACGACTTAGTTAGGTTTAGACAACAAAACTACTTAGTTAGGTTTAGGCAACAAAACTACTTAGTTAGGTTTAGACAACAAAACGACTTAGCAAAGTACTTAGTTAGGTTTAGGCAACAAAACTACTTAGTTAGGTTTAGACAACAAAACGACTTAGTAAACTACTTAGTTAGGTTTAGACACCAAAACGACTTAGTTAGGTTTAGACAACAAAACTACTTAGTTAGGTTTAGGCAACAAAACTACTTAGTTAGGTTTAGACAACAAAACGACTTAGTAAACTACTTAGTTAGGTTTAGACACCAAAACTACTTAGTTAGGTTTAGACAACAAAACGACTTAGTAAAGTACTTAGTTAGGTTTAGGCAACAAAACTACTTAGTTAGGTTTAGGCAACAAAACTACTTAGTTAGGTTTAGACAACAAAACGACTTAGTAAACTACTTAGTTAGGTTTAGGCAACAAAACTACTTAGTTAGGTTTAGGCAACAAAACTACTTAGTTAGGTTTATTCAACAAAACTACTTAGTTAACTACTTAGTTAGGTTTAGTAAAAGATGGCGGTTTGGGTTAAAATAACTCCAGAAGTTCTGTAACTGAAGTTATGAGACAGATAAATCAGCGTTAACTTCTGGTTCTTTACGGGACGTGAACAGCGGTCTCCTGGTGAAAGTCCCCTCTCTATACTTCCTGGTTCATGATTACGTGGGATAAATACGGTAAATGAATTACAGTTCATTACTTTTCGTAGGTAAAGCTACAAACGGTGGACGAGAGCAGATCAAACACAGGTTGTAGTTTTTAATGAAAGAAGACAATATGTGAAAAGGACCTTTGTCTCCTCGTCTCCTCTGGCTTTTATCCTCCGTCTCAGA